>NC_091197.1:13056516-13294016 GCF_040958095.1 Procambarus clarkii | reverse complement strand
TGGGGTGTTGTGGTTGTGTTGGGTGGTGTAGGGTGTTGTTGTAGTGATGTTGGGAGTTTGCAGTAATGTTGGGGTGTTGTAGTGTGTCCCTATGTTGGGTATTGTAGTGACCTCAGATGTTGCAGGGGCACAATTTTGTGAAGTAGTGATGTTGTTCTTATGTGTCAATAGTGGCAACTCTTTTTCCCCTGGGAAGAGTGATGATTTTTGGTCTGACAATAGTAGTGATAACTGCCCTAACAAACTTCAGACTCTGGACTGACATAAGTGGTAACTCCAGTCAGGAAATTATCATTTATAGTCTGACTTGTGTAATGCAATATTTACAGATGTTGAGTTGCTCGAGATTATCTTGAGACTTGAGATTATCCAAGAAACTTGGATAATCAGTACTATTTTCCCCTCATTCCTACATAGACTCTTGACGCCATTAAACGCTTTCTCAAGATTCATTTTCAGCTCACAGAAAATCTTCGAGACCCCTAGTGCTGCGAGCTGTTGCTACGTATGTTACGGATTAATGTATTTTCTAAGGCCAAAATGAGAGGGAGACTAATAAAGGTGGAGGGGGGAGAAGATTTTCGTGCAAGTGGACTCAAACAGTCAAACAAATGGAAGATGAATATGGAGGTAAGATGGACTGGAATGAGGGGACAAATACTTGGTGGGAGAGTGTGGGATTGGATTTACAAATAAACGTTCTATTTTGTCGAAATAAAAACAAAAAACGAGTCAGTTGCATGTAAATGAGGCATAAAAAAGGCATTTTTTTCAGCATTTTAGGATTAATGATGGAAGCAGATGGTAACAAGTTAATTCTCTGATTTGCTTGTTGGGCTTAAGGCCTATCTGGAGGATTATTATAGCCCCTCAACAGTTAATTGGCCAGTAAACCTGTATACTTTTGTTCTAAACAAAGTCCAGGACTTAAACTATCAGCAGATATTAACATAAATGGGGAACTTCATCTCTGTGTAAATATTCTCTGATATCGGGTAAAACGGTACAGAGATGGTGACAAAGAAAGGCAAAGATAAATCACATTAACGTGTAGACTACCAAACTAGAACTGTAGGCTACCAGACTGTAGTACTGTAGACTACCAGACTGTAGTACTGTAGACTACCAGACTCTAGTACTGTAGACTACCAGACTGTAGTACTGTAGACTACCAGACTGTAGTACTGTAGACTACCAGACTCTAGTACTGTAGACTACCAGACTGTAGTACTGTAGACTACCAGACTGTAGTACTGTAGACTACCAGACTGTAGTACTGTAGACTACCAGACTGTAGTACTGTAGACTACCAGACTGTAGTACTGTAGACTACCAGACTGTAGTACTATAGACTACCAGACTGTAGTACTATAGACTACCAGACTGTAGTACTGTAGACTACCAGACTCTAGTACTTTAGGCTACCAGACTCTAGTACTGTAGACTACCAGACTCTAGAACTAGAGGCTACCACTCTCACTTCTGGAGTCAGGAACTACGAGCATAAACCGAGAACGCTGAAACTCTTGGAACTTGATGAAATAAGAATCACTGGGGAGGATAAAGAGTATCATCTCAGGGATGCTGAAACAGAATGTTAAGTCAGCAGCCCGTCCTTGTAAGGTTGAGTCAGCACGGAAGAAGAGGGAGTATATGGCAGCTAGAGACGCAGCTGAGCCACACCGATGCCAGAAATAACTTTTTTTTAGGGTATGATGCAGCAACATTTAGTTAAAGTTTGAAAGCAATTGAGACTAGAAACAAAAGGGTCAAGAATCATTGGTTTACAATGACAGACTGTTGGAATAAGGAGCTAAAGTCCAGTCCTATAAATTGTTAGCTAAGAATCCAGTCATACACATTCAAATGAACATAACCTACCGCACGTAAGGGTGTGTGGTCATACACACTCACCCTTACGCACACAATACGTGAACGGGCACATACACACACACGCACACTCACACTCACACTCACACTCACACTCACACTCACACTCACACACACACACACACACACACACACACACACACACACACACACACACACACACACACACACACACACACACGGTTGATAGACGGTTGAGAGGCGGGACCAAAGAGCCAGAGCTCAACCCCCGCAAGAACAATTAGGTGAGTACACACACACGCATGTAGTGGCAGAGAATTGTAGTCAGCTATAAGACACTAGTCAACATAAACCCAAAGTCAATTAAAGTGTCGAGCGGACCATTAGGCAGACCTCTGTAGGCTCGAGTCCAGGACCCATAAAGACGTCGAGGGAACCCATTTGGGATATGTCAGCGTCAACACACAAGCAATGTGTTAAGGACCGTGTGAGCTTGGCGTGGAGGGAAGGGGGAGTGCATGTAGCATTTTGGAGTACTGCTGAACGGAGCCGGTCGGCCGAGCGGACAGCACGCTGGACTTGTGATCCTGTGGTCCTAGGTTCGATCCCAGACGCCGGCGAGAAACAATGAGCAGAGTTTCTTTCACCCTATGCCCCTGTTACCTAGCAGTAAAATAGGTACCTGGGTGTTAGTCAGCTGTCACGGGTTGCTTCCTGGGGGGTGGAGGCCTGGTCGAGGACCGGGCCGCGGGGACACTAAAAAAAAAAAAAGCCCCGAAATCATCTCAAGATAACCTCAAGATAACGAGCGTGTGTGTTATTCATGAACTGAGATGGAGAAGAACTGAGTTTAGATGGAGAAGAACATTTGCATGTTGAGCTTAGAACGTCGAACAGTGATTCGCAAATTGCTATGAGAGCAAATAACCAGAGATGGTTAGGCTGGTTTAGGGGGTTTAATGACATTAAATCCTTTAGTTTGAACGCATCATCGGACTAGAGAGCATAGATCTCCAGTATAGATAGACTTGAGAATGGTCCAGGACGGACTGAAACGTCGTCGTTCCTTCACTTTCTAGTGTGTGGTCTGGTCAACATTTTCCAGCCACGTTATTGTGACTCATCGTCAACACATAGATCTCCAGGGATGTGTTGGTCTATGTCAGTACGTTAATGGCTCGGTAAATACACGTCATATTAAACACGTCATAAAGATTGCAAGACGTGGGTCTGTCCACCAAGGAGCCTGCGAACTGACGAGGCTCTGCGCGAAGACATTCCGGCGCTTCGGCTTACAGTGATCAAGCACACCTTATTTGACTGTTTGAATCTGTAGTCACCTGAGTCGCCTGTAGTCTAAATGGCACCTGATCACCCGAGCTGTCGTTCACGAGACAAACTGGGTTATGTCATTGCAACATTTCAGTCAATGTTGGAGTTAGTTTCCACTGTCATCTCTAATTGTGAGATCCACTACATCACCACCCTTAAACATATTCCTTATATCCTCTATATTTATAATGTTTACTTTCCATTTGTGTCCCCTCGATATGATTCCAACCCAGTTCAACAGCCATTCATTGATTACCTTGTCAGTATGGCCTAAATAACTTACATGTCATGACCATATCCTCTCAACTTCTAAATATTTTCATAGTAGTGATATTTAGGCGTGGTTTATCTTGTTAGCACAACTTGAGTTTAGGAACCAATCTGGTGGCCTCAGATTGGACATTATCAAGCCTCTTCAGTACCTAGCAACGTGAGGAATATACGCCAGGGGGCCTCTCACTCCTGAATTAGGGTGACGTATAGGGTGAACAACGTCCCACACACCCTAGAACACCTGTACACACATCACTCACCTCAACACCCGTCCCTGGCCACCACCACTTCACCGCAGACACCAGATCTCTTGCAACATCGCCGCAGAGGTCTCTGCAATATATCCTGGTGAATCGAGAGATCCTGGTGAATCCGAGATCCTGGTGAATCCGAGATCCTGGTGAATCCGAGATCCTGGTGAATCCGGCTGCAACCACCGGGATGTCCTCCTGTGACACCCACTACCTCAGCCATGGACTTCAACCCTTCACTCATCCACATACATGTGCCAACCCCTCATACTTTGCCCCACCTCTCCACTTCTATTCCCTCATCCACCACATACTCCGCCTCCATATCCTCATCCTCCACTCTCTCCTCTCACTTATCTACATGTCGACCCCCTTTCGTGTGCAAACTCCTACGACTTTGTGTCTGCCGACGAGGGGACACGAGGGGAGAGTGAGCAACGTGACGCGAAACTGGCAAAAGGTGAAGTTGAAGAAGGAAAAGGAAGATGCTGTAAGAAAGGTTATGTCGCCAGAGGACGATGATACGTAGATCAGGCCGTCAGAGGCTGCTGGAGAAAGGTCAAGCTCTCAGGGAATGCAGGAACAGAGATCACACACCCAGGAGACGCAGGGATGAAGACGACGCTGAGAGGACCTAGTTACCTAGCAGTAAAAATAGGTACCCTGGGTGTTAGTCAGCTGTCACGGGCTGCTTCCTGGGGGTGGAGGCCTGGTCGAGGACCGGGCCGCGGGGACACTAAAAGCCCCGAAATCATCTCAAGATAACCTCAAGGACGTTGGGAGACGCGAGAAGGCATCCCTTCCCGCGCCTGGCCTTGCATGTGACAAGATTATGGAAAACTTCTCATTCTGACTGTTGCGTCAGCCAGAATCCACTTGCTAAAGTGTTCCAATATTTAACACTGGAATTATGAGAGAGCAACATATAGCTGCAACACCTGGACCTTCATTGTGCTCAAGCGGGTGTTCAGCTTCTCATTATCACTATAGTTTGAGTATTTGGCTGGGTATTCCATTATTAGGCTTTGTGAGCATTTGCTCACAAACAAGTAAGTAATCTCTGCAGTAAAATCTGCAGTGACAAGCAGAGATTTGTGTAACATCTTACAAGAACCATGAAAGTATAGTGCCAAGCGTGCATAACATTTCATTGATTATAATCTATCTTTTTAATCCAAGAAAATTCTCATTATTGATGTAATCCTCATTTGGAGTATAGGCTTTTTCGCTGTTTTATATTTTGCTTGAGTGTTTTTCTTAATACTTTAATTCAAGCCCAAAATATTCACACTGCAAAAGTCAAATACATTTTTTTTATGTTAATGTGAGCATACTATTTGATGGGTATTATCGCAGTACCTTTTCACGTAACAAAAGCATTGTATATAATGCCTTTGGTCTGAGTATAATTATGAATGGAGTATGATATGTTAATTCGTAAATAGTTTCAAAATAATCTTACAGTAATCTGTTTAGCTGATTAATTTCACGCATTTAGAAAATAGATTTTATGGGCTTAACTCATTATATTATTTATTTTGTTATTAGCAATATAACATTTGTGGCTATTTTGTATTTGGAGTGTATGCAGAGACAGCTGTATTATGTATGATTGTGATTATGTTTAAAAGTATTATTTGTTAGTAAAGCATTTAAATATTAGCGAAGCATTTTCGAGGACAAACTCTGGTTATCCTCGAAAATACAGGCTGCAGGCTGTGATCAATGCTCGTCACGGAAGGTTGTGGTCACCAAGTCAGTTACTGGCCAGATCCATCATTGCTTAACCAGATAGATCGGGTGATGTGCTCATCACCCACAACGTAAAGCCAAGTCTCTAGCAATCATCTAGCCAGTTGCTGTTGCACCAGCCTGCGGTCAACCCGGTAGGTTGGTGAATAGAATTCAAACCAGCATATGTAGATCAATCTACTTGTTGTAAATTTATTGCTGTAGTAAAATACATCCCAAAATGATAGAGTAGCTTAGTGTATTTCTTCACTCATGACAGGTCCCTCAAGGAGCTCACAAATCCATTCAGTACACAAATAATAATAATATTTTACATTACAAATGAATTTATATCAATTCATTTGGTTCACGTAGACATTACAACATATATTAAAAACATATTTATAATACAATTCTCGGTGTAAAGTGACGGAAACTCCTAAGAATTGTCTGTGGTACACTACAAATTTCTCTGTTGTTCAGGCAATTTACACTCTAATTAGTTTAATACATTGTGAGCTGGTTTGTGAGCGTGCGGCATACTTCATAATTTGCGTTTCCTATCTTTTATTTTCACAGACAGAACCGTATTACCAGTGATATATATCCCCTACATACACAGAGATCACACTAACGTGATGCATCAAATGAACAAATCCACAAGGGCAGTGACGAGGATTCGAACCTGCGTCTGGGAGCATCCCAGACACTGCCTTAATCGACTGAACTACGACAGGGTTAAAAGGGTTGAAACCGAAGTTCTACTGAACTTACTGAATTGGTTCATTTATACCCCTACATAGGCTGGGGATTTAAACGAACACAGTTCAAGCCAGGAGACGTGGATCAATTAAGTTGTGGACAACCGCGTGAATTCTTATAAAATAAAATGTTCCCTGGAAGTAATAAAGTCTTAATGAGGCTAATCCGGCTACTTGACCCCCACTCGTTATCGGTGTGTGGGCCCCAGGAGCCATTGTCCCGGAAGGGCTGAGTGTGTGCCGGCAAGGAGGCCATTCTCCGTCCTGCTGGAGGATTAGTGGTCATCAAGGAGGCCTTAATGAGCGGCTACTCCAGCAGGTGGCGGGGCAGGGAGAGTGAGGAACCTGTTGCTGCTCCTGCTGCAGGCTGTGATGGCGTTCATCTCTAAGTCTTGAAGCTCCCGGAGCACCCCGATGTTACTTCAGTAAGTAACTCGAGGGTGCTGACCGGTTATAGTTCCCGCTGTTGTGCTTGAATGATGCTTGTTGACCAGGTCACACACTCGAAGGTGAAGGGACGACGACGTTTCGGTCCGTCCTTGGGCCCAGATTCACGAAAGCACTTACGAACCTGTACATCTTTTCTCAAACTTTGGCGGCTTTGTTTCCAATTATTAAACAGTTAATGAGCTGCGAAGCACCAGGAGGCTGTTTATAACAATAACAACAGTTGAATGGCAAGTTTTCATGCTTGTAAACTGTTTAATAAATGTAACCAAAGCCGTCAAAGATTGAGGAAAGATGTACACGTTCGTAAGTGCTTTAGTGAATCTGGCCCCTGGACCATTCTCCACTTGAGAATGGTCCAGGACGGACCGAAACATCGTCGTCCCTTCACCTTCTAGTGTGTGGTCTTGTGGATATTTACCACTTTTACGTAAATACCTTCCACCATCTAGAGCATGGGTGGCGAACCCTGTTATGAGAGCGCGGGCCCTTCGGTTCATTTATGTTTCCAGCTTCCACCTGTGTCCTCTTGTCCTGCTTTCTCTTTGTCTGAAGAGGCTATCCTTGTCAACCTGACCAGGATCTTCTTTCCCTTGCTGAGTTCGTCGGTAGCCTGATTCGAAGACTGGAATGAGTGACACATATCGAGCCAGCCAGAGGCTTAAGGCCCCCGCAGGAATATCCCTGAAACAACGTCCCCCCCTTTGGAGATCATATGTTATGAGTTCCCTGCCGTAGACGACTTTAGCGGCTTTAGGTCAAACTCGACCTTTACTGGCAGCCGATATAAAGAAAGTTTTGTTGGCAGGGGAAATTTAATACCTTTTCCCCGGGGTGGAAAGCCCTCGTGTGAGGAAAACATTGGCTATTGGAGAGACAGGGGAACTGGGATTGTTAGGGAGGAATATCCCGGATAACTCTCAGGGATTTTGACGCTCTTGCAAGATTTTTCTCTGTGTATGTTGCCGACGGTATTTTACTTTCTGTATTTTTTCTAGTACAGTACTTTCATACACACTGGAAGATGCAATTAATTATTTGGTTAGTAGTTTTGGTAGGGAAAACTGTGCACATGGAACATGCGTAATTTGGAAATTATAGGATTTGCTGTTAATATAGGATCATATGTTAATTATTTTATTGGTTAATAGATGTGTTTCACAAGAGCATTTCCCTCGTGATGTAGCTGTTCTTCTCAGCTTGCCTCGTCTGCTGGTATTCTGATGGGGCTGATTCTATTTGCGTCTCCCTAGTAAGATTCTCTTTCTCTACTACACTCCTTGATCTGTCATGTTCTCCAGATTTGTTGTTCTACTAGACTTTGATGTGCTATGTTCTCTAGGTTTGTTGTTCACTCTTCGATGTTACATACAAGTGTTGTTACATTCTTGTACAGTCACTAGTACGCGTAGCGTTTCGGGCAGGTCCCTGGAATACGATCCCCTGCCGCGAAGAATCGTTTTTTCATCCAAGTACACATTTTACTGTTGCGTTAAACAGAGGCTACAGTTAAGGAATTGCGCCCAGTAAATCCTCCCCGGCCAGGATACGAACCCATGACATGTGGCTATTTATGCTCACCCACGTGTCTCTCACGCTGGTAAATATCTCATCGTTATTGTGATATTTTAAGTGAAGTCTTCAGAAGCTTCAGATACTGGAGGGAAAAATATTGTAAATCGAATGAGAAATATTTGCTAGAATAAACAAACTGGTAAAGAACATATGAATATAATTTTGATGAAAAGCAAAATGGGAACATACATATATATTTTTTTTAAATATTACATACACCTATGTTTTAGGCTTTTGCAGTTTTTTTGTTTACCACAGACGTGGCCCTACATAAACAGTGCTAACCACAATATATTAATTTTCGTCTGTCCTTCTAAACATATATATATTTATATATATGATTTATTGAACAACCACAGGTGATTGTAGTGCTTTTAAACTGCCAATCTAACCTATATACATAAATGCACAGATTTACGTTTGTCTTACATAATCAGTGTTCGAGGCATGTTTTATATATAATATTTTATATATAATTTATACACTAATGTGCTTTTTCAAAGATGAAATGCAATTTTGAATACCTTACACATCCCCTGCATACACATACTTACATATACATATATATTCACATACACATATTTACGTGTCTCCAATTTTGACTGGGTAAGATAGCTGCTATTGCAACTGAATTTTTATTGGGGGGGGGGAAGAAAATTGCATTCATGATGTTTATGTGCAAAAGGAAGTAATTACAGAGGCGATATGAATGCCGAAATATCACGATATGAATGCCGAAATATCCCGCTTTAAAAGGAATCCTTGTTCATTTTTCCGTCTGTTACTATCCAATTTTTGTAAGAAATACAAGGTCCGCACACTGTAACTATGTCTATACGGCCCTGAAATCATCATTATAGGTTTAACGTTTCACGAAATTAAATGGAATAGTATCATGTTTTCCGTGCTTAATGATTTGCATTATGCATGCACTAATCAGTTGGTGGATCAGCAGTCTCATCTCGAGGGTCGATAACCCATCTGCGCCTCGGCTCTGTTATTTTTTTTCCAGGAGTAGAAAAAACAAAAGACATCTGATTAGTTTTCTTATTAATTATTGAGTTTTTAGTGGAAACAAGTGATTTTTTTTTTCGTTTAATGCTGATGCTTTTGTTTCTTTTTCTTTTGTTGCTGTTGTGTATAGATGAAGGTGGTGTTGTGTGGCTGACATGGGTACCCATGTTACATGACATGGGTACCCATGTTACATGACATGGGTACCCATGTTACATGACATGGGTACCCATGTTACATGACATGGGTACCCATGTTACATGACATGGGTACCCATGTTACATGACATGGGTACCCATGTTACATGACATGGGTACCCATGTTACATGACATGGGTACCCATGTTACATGACATGGGTACCCATGTAGTTGTATATTTACCTGAATTTACCTCCTAACGCCACCATCTGTTTAGTCACTAGTCACGTGGCCACGACGGGGGACTGGAAGCCGGCAGCTTGTCGAAGGTGTTCCCCCTCGTTAATTCCTGAGGATTTTTTTTCCAACTCAGTTTTTAACAGCAGTAATATCTTAGGATTTATGGTTTCAGCGGGTAGGCAGTTCCATGGGTTTATAACTTTTATGGATGCAAAAAAGCATCTCCTGTTTTCCGTCGTATATTGCGTTTTGTTGAGCCTGAAGCTGTGGCTCCTTGTGTGTGTTACATGTGCTCCTTGTGTGTGTTACATGTGCTCCTTGTGTGTGTTACATGTGCTCCTTGTGTGTGTTACATGTGCTCCTTGTGTGTGTTACATGTGCTCCGTGTGTGTGTGTTACATGTGCTCCTTGTGTGTGTTACATGTGCTCCTTGTGTGTGTTACATGTGCTCCTTGTGTGTGTTACATGTGCTCCGTGTGTGTGTGTTACATGTGCTCCTTGTGTGTGTTACATGTGCTCCTTGTGTGTGTTACATGTGCTCCTTGTGTGTGTTACATGTGCTCCTTGTGTGTGTTACATGTGCTCCGTGTGTGTGTGTTACATGTGACCTATTAAAAAACGGGTCTGAATTAATATCCTACATTTTCTTCGGTATTTTGAAAGTTTCAATGAGATCTGCCCTGTCGCGTCATCTCTGAAGAGATGGCAGTCCTGTGGCCCCTCTGTCAGTTCCTGGTATGAGATTCGACGTAGTTCTGGGATGATTTTTGTCTCTCAACATTGTACTTTCTCCAAGGCAGATATATCCTTTTGAAGGATGAAGTCTCCATGCTTTGATACGGGAGTTTAAACATGGACGCACCAGAGATTTGTACAGTTATCTTGAGGTTATCTTGAGATGATTTCGGGGCTTTAGTGTCCCCGCGGCCCGGTCCTCGACCAGGCCTCCACCCCCAGGAAGCAGCCCGTGACAGCTGACTAACACCCAGGTACCTATTTTACTGCTAGGTAACAGGGGCATAGGGTGAAAGAAACTCTGCTCATTGTTTCTCGCCGGCGCCCGGGATTGAACCCGGGACCATAGGATCACAAGTCCAGCGTGCTGTCCGCTCGGCCGACCGGCTCCCCAGTTGAATCAACACTTTTTTTTCCCTTGAAGTCAAAGGTTCATTTGACGATTATTAGGGTTTAGTTGACTTTCTTCTGCATCTTTCACTTTGATGTGCAACTTCTTTGAATGACAGGTGGATGTCTGGTGTATAACTGTCATGGATGTAGGCATGGTTGTGTTTGATTGTCATGGATGAAGGTGTTGTCATATGACTACCATAATTTTATGGGTTATTATGTAACCTGACATCTCAAAGATTATAATTCCATATGAAAATGAAGTAAAGAGTTAATACGGAATAATTATTTTGCAAGAGAAATGACCAATAACGTAAAGCATATCGACATGTCTATCTGTCTACTTCTCCCGGCTGAGACTGACATGCGCTGAGGGACCTAATAGCTTCGTTAGTTAGCTCGCAAGCCAACGAACTTAACCCACCACTCCTGACAGGAAAGGTAAGAGCAATTAGCAGGAGAGTGTGCTCAGTCTTCATGACTACATCATGTGAAACATACATGAGAACACGACTGATGAAGGCATGTAAGAACGGGACGAAGGAATGATGCCCATAACTGCTTTGGACTGTAAATGTGTGACTTTGGAACTGTAAATATGTGACTTTGGAACTGTAAATATGTGACTTTGGAACTGTAAATATGTGACTTTGGAACTGTAAATATGTGACTTTGGAACTGTAAATATGTGACTTTGGAACTGTAAATGTGTGACTTTGGAACTGTTAATGTGTGACTTTGGAACTGTAAATGTGTGACTTTGGATCTGTAAATGTGTGACTTTGGAACTGTAAATGTGTGGCCACGTCTGTGGTAGAAAATAATACTAATAATAATAATAAAAAAAATGCTTTGGACAATCCAGGATCGAACCCTGCAAGAAGCAAGGCCATCGTTGTCCCGATCAGTAACAAGGGAATTTAAGCTGTTGGGAGGACTAGTGACATAATCCCATTGCCAGAAGTCTGCTCCACGACACACACACACACACACACACACACACACACACACACACACACACACACACACACACACACACACACACACACAGGGGCCTGGTAGCCTGGTGGATAGCGCGCAGGACTCGTAATTCTGTGGCGCGGGTTCGATTCCCGCACGAGGCAGAAACAAATGGGCAAAGTTTGTTTCACCCTGAATGCCCCCTGTTACCTAGCAGTAAATAGGTACCTGGGAGCTAGTCAGCTGTCACGGGCTGCTTCCTGGAGTGTGTGTGTGTGGTGTGCAAAAAAAAGGAGTTAGTAAAAAACAGTTGATCCGTAGACTCAGTATAACAACAGTGTAACAAACGAGTTACATCAACAAGAAAACACAGAAAAACAGTGAAAAAAAAAACAATTATGAGGCGAAAGCGCTAAGCCACTACGACTCTATAGTCATCTGTAAAATAATTGAACAAGAAAAACTATCAAATTGAAGTAACATAAAACAAAAATTACCTTCTTCTGCAACAGGAAGAAGAGAGAGAGAGAGAGGAGAGAGAGGGGGGGGAAGAAGGTGATAAACTACAAGCTAAATTGCAAGAAATGTGAGGTAATGAGAACCCGCAAGAAGCTTCAGCGATGAGAGAGAAGCGATTGAAAAGTTTGAGTGAAATGGACGGTGAGATTAAAACTTGAGGAGAAGTGGCGTGGACGATTGGTGAGCTGACGAGTGTTTCAATGGTAGCGTATTACCCGGAGAGAATTGCAGAAGAAACATGATGATTTGGCGGTGATGCTGACTGAAGGCTTCGTAGTCCACCAGCCGGCGAGGCGCCCCTAGCCGAAACGACGAGGCAGGCGAGCATTGTAACAGGCGAGTCAGACGAGCATTATTACGACGAGGCAGTTGAGCATTATACACTCGTTTGGCAAGTCCTGCATTATCTGTTAACGCTGAATTTGTCATAAATTACTGAATTGTGTGATTCTTGCCTCAGGTTTTCAGAACTTGTGTTGTCGAGTCATAATGTTGCTTCTTCACAAAACTTACGTATTGTTAGTGCAAAGTACGCTTTTTCTAATATCCTAAAAATGTACTATATTTATGCTAACTGTTGTTAATGAGCTATATATATATATATATGTATAATTTTCTTCATATTTATTATTATTATTATTATTATTATTATTTTAAGAGGGAATGGTCGGGGGAAGGGGACGGACATAGGCTAGTTGCGGTAGGCCTAAGTTACATGCTTTTAAAAATAATAAAGACGCTCAGGCCATTTTCATGGAGTCTAGTGTGAAATATTTGGTGCGAGTTCCGTGGAGTTGTTAATGAAAATATAAGCGAATAAGAGAAACAGACAAATGAAAAAGAACAGCAACTGGAGACCCAGATAGTTGTTTCTGTGCTTCTTGTGGGTGAGGGGGGGAGGGGGGTTGGAGAGGGGCAAGGGTGGAGGGGGCAAGGGTTGGGGGGGGGGGTTGCAGGGGGCAAGGGTGCGGGAGGACGAAGGGTGAGAACAAGGGTATGGAAACGAGGAAACGATATATATATATATATATATATATATATATATATATATATATATATATATATATATATATATATATATATATATATATATTAGTTTCTCTACCCCAGGGTTTCGTTATTGACGAAAAACTGGAGTGGAAAAAGAATTGAGAGAACAATATTTGGGAAGATATATGTGTCGTCACACTCGGGTCAGATATCTGGGTGTAGTTGGGTAGCAGGTGTATATTGCCGGGCCAGCAGTGACGACCCAACACCCAGACCCCCTGTAGCCAGGCACACGGCTCAATATCACCTGGGTGTATATATTACACCCAAATCACTGCCCGTCTGCGCCTGCTGCAGTTCGTCAAAACCTCTGGGGGGGGGGGTGGCAGTTGAAGGGTTGATGCTTCCTGTAGCGTCAACCCTTGCGTCATGTGGGTTATGTGTTGGTTGATGTCACAATACAGCAGCTGCGGCTCTGTTCTTGTTGACGTCCTGTTCATTACAACAGCTGCGTTTCTGTACTTGTCGACGTCACATTACAGCAGCTGTGTCTCTGTACTTGTTGACGTCACATTACAGCAGCTGCGTCCCTGTTCTTATTGACGTCCCGTTCATTACAGCAGCTGCGTCTCTATACTTGTCGACGTTACATTACAGCAGCTGCGTTTCTGTACTTGTCGACGTCACATTACAGCAGCTGCGTTTCTGTACTTGTCGACGTCACATTACAGCAGCTGCGTCTCTATACTTGTTGACGTCACATTACAGCAGCTGCGTCTCTGTACTTGTTGACGTCACATTACAGCAGCTGCGTCTCTATACTTGTTGACGTCACATTACAGCAGCTGCGTCTCTGTACTTGTTGTCGTCACATTACAGCAGCTGCGTCTCTGTACTTGTTGTCGTCACATTACAGCAGCTGCGTCTCTGTACTTGTTGACGGCACATTACAGCAGCTGCGTCTCTGTTCTTATCGACGTTCCATGTATCACTCTCGAAGTGTTCACCTGTAAAGATAAAATATGCGTCAGAACAAATCCGTCGCCAACACTAAGGGAAACTTTTAATCTTGAGGTTATCTTGAGATGATTTCGGGGCTTTTAGTGTCCCCGCGGCCCGGTCCTCGACCAGGCCTCCACCCCCAGGAAGCAGCCCGTGACAGCTGACTAACACCCAGGTACCTATTTTACTGCTAGGCTTTTGCTGCTTTTAATACAAGATATTTTGTACAATTTCACGGATAAAAATGGGAATATCGGCCAATTTGCATAATGATACTTGTATATTTCCATTCTTGTAAACATACACAGTCATTCATACATATATTAACATTTATAACACCTTTATTTGTTTTTTATTTCTAGTGTGATTCACCTTTTTCCAGTATATTTTTGTCTCTGGTAATTTTAAGTCTGATTTATATTGTCTGTTTCTGTTTTAGGTTCGTCTAGTAAATATACAGAATTTCGATTAATATATGTTAGGAGCCGGTCGGCCGAGCGGACAGCTGGCTGGACTTGTGATTCTGTGGTCCTTGGTTCGATCCCAGGCGCCGGCGAGAAACAATGGGCAGAGTTTCTTTCACCCTATGCCCCTGTTACCTAGCAGTAAATAAGTACCTGGGTGTTAGTCAGCTGTCACGGGCTGCTTCCTGGGGGTGGAGGCCTGGTCGAGGACCGGGCCGCGGGGACACTAAAAATCCCCGAAATCATCTCAAGATAACCTCAAGATGTTCGGATGATGTATATAAATGTGTTTAATGCAACCTATTGTTGTTGAGATATAGTTACAGGCTATCAAACCTTTGGCATAATTTCAAGTAATCAGATCAGCACTCTTCAGGCATCAGAGGAAGTTTCCAAACTTCTACTTTGAAGATATTTTTCTCATCCCTCTATGTAACATCTCGAAAGAATCTAATAACAATATTTAAGGATCCTAATCTTCTCTTCTTCTGCCGCAGAAGACAATGAAATATCAAACGGAAACTTTAAAGTTAATATGGGATTCGCCTTCTGGGAACAAATTGTGATGTAAAATTTCATTCAGTTCCCAAACAGCGATCAAAATATTTATTTTTGGTGAATGCAAATTAGCCGTTTCACTCGTGTACACATTCGATGTATTCCTTAACAAAATACAGTTTGATATCATTCAGGGGTTTAATCTGGCATATATCCTACGAGACCTACAAGGTTATTCATAATCCCTTCACAGAATTGTAAATGTAAATGTACACTCTCCAGAGCGGTGGATCTTAGTCATCCACTTTAAATGCTAAGGACTGCTATAAATGTGTTCCTTCAATAACCAAGTAAATTGATAATTAATGGGGGTACATAAAGACAGACTATTTAGTACCGGTGTACTCACACAAATGAAACCTGAGCACTCAGATCAACCACAGATCAAAAACTTTAGAAAAATTGTTCAATGTAACCTAGTAATCCTGGTCGAGGACCGGGCCGCGGGGACGCTAAGCCCCGAAACCATCTCAATGTAACCATCTCAAGGTGGAAGCTGAGTACCGAAATGAGTCAGTGACATTATAAAGAACCTTTTCAGTGTCAGAGTAGTTAGTAAATGGAATGCACTAGGAAGTGATGTGGTGGAGGCTGACTCCATACACAGTTTCAAGTGTAGATATGATAGAGCTCGAGAAGCTCAGGAATTTGTACACCAGTAGATTAACGGTTGAGAGGAGGGACCAAAGAGTCAAAGCTCAACCCCCGCAAGCACAACTAGGCGAGTACAACTAGGTGAATATACACATACGGGGTATGAAGAGAGTAACTCAACCTGACGATACTAGAAAGAAGGGGAATTAATAGAGTAGAAAAAGAAGAAATGTTCACATTGATCACCAGTAGAACAAGAGTTCATGAATGGAAGATTGAGACTCAGATGAATCAGAGATGTTAGAAAGTTTACTTTTGGTGTAAGAATAATGGGAAAATTGAATGAACTCAAGGAGCGGGTTGTAGAAGCAAACTACATTCACAAGTTTAAAAGAAGATATGATAGGCCAGCAGTGATTGCATTAGATAACCGGCGTCTAGAAAGGCGTGGCCCAAGAGCTATTACTCGATCCTGCATGCAGGTACAAATAGATGAGCACACACACACACACACACACACACACACACACACACACACATATACACACACACACACACATACACACACACACACACACACACACACATACACACACACACACACACACACACACACACACACACACACACACACACACACACACACACACACACAAACACACACACACACACACACACACACACACACACACATACACACACACACACATATATACACACACACACACACGCACACACACACACACACACACACACACACACACACACACACACACACACACACACACACACACACACACACACATGTATACAAATGTTTAACTTCACAATTTAAGGATTGTAATCGTTTAAGAGTTTTGAAAAGCGTTTTTTGACATTTTTACAAATGATCTCCAACCGAAGTTCAGAGTATAGACATCCATGCCTCTCCATGTGTTAAGGAAACCCATAACAGGAAAAATATAGCGAAATATTACACTCCCTTCTCTTGGGGGGGTTGAGTGCAGCTGTACTATTCAAAAAAATAAGTTTGAGTGATCGTATTATACAGATTTCTAATGTTGTCACGATCAAGTTATCTAAAGTTGCATTCATTGTCGTTGTTAGTGATATGTCTGGCAGTTATATCCATGTTGTTGCTGGTAACATGTGTAATTAAGGCATTCAGTCTTCTGTTGATGCTACGAATGTTCCAAGGGAGAAACCTAATTTTCCTTGTGTCAGTAGCAGCCATTGTGGTGGTGTGTTGTTCCTCCGTGGAACTGTTGGTCCCATTGTTATGCTCGTCTCACTCGCACATTGCGTTAGACTCGACGACACAAATAGCAGCCCCACTCTGTTGTCTGGTCTCTTCAGCTGCGCTGTGACTCGTACGTCAGGCTGCGAGCAGCCGCGTCCAACAGCCTGGTTGATCAGTCCGGCAACCAGGAGGCCTGGTCGACGACCGGGCCGCGGGGACGCTAAGCCCCGGAAGCACCTCAAGGTAACCTCAAGGTAGGCGCCTGGTGATGTCGTCACCCGCCAAACACACAGCGAAACTACGACGTTGGTACAACGTTCGAACAAGTTTTAACACCTCCTAACCAGTTATAACAACCAATATAGCAAGTTGTAATAACGTTCTAATACGTCATAAACACGTTAAGCCAAAATTTAACAACTTTATTACAAGTTGTAACAAGCGGAAAATAGAGACAGTTTCGGTTTGTGTTTCCAGGGCAGTCTCTTGGTCATTGCAGAACTCGCGATGGTCTGTGATCTGTAATTTTTTTCCCCCTGGCATTGGCTCTGTCAGACAGTAGATTTTAATTTTCACTATGGTACTTGACTCGAATTTGCTCCTGACCTGTTTTAGTCTTGGTTGTGGTGGGTTTACATTTTACTTCCAATTGCGATTTCTGTTCCGGGAAATGAAGGAGATTTGAGCCGAAAACGCATTCAACATTCTTGTAATTTTTCAAATGGGGTTTTTCCACATACTTAGATCAGTGTTTTTGTGATCGTTGTTTCATATACAAAATTAAATATGTAGAGTTAGGAAAGAGTTTTTTGTGGATCCGGTATCATTATTGTTAGTTAATGGAAGTGATATATGGAAAACTTGTGTTTGAGGTTTCAAGGGACTTTGCGATTGCTAGTGCATGTGAGGGAATTAATTGTTTGTCAAGCCGATAGTGACGTTTTTTTTTCAATGAATTATTGACTTCGAAATTGCTTGTCCCTGGGGAGGTGATGGGGACAAGCAATTTCAAACTCAACTAGGTGATTACACACACACACACACACACACACACACACACACACACACACACACACACACACACACACACACACACACACACACACACACACACACTCACACCACTTTATTTGCGATTTTAAGGTAATATATTCATCACACCATTCCTGTATTAAGAGGCGAGAAGCAACAGGTGCAACTTTACATTTAGCGATTGGTAGAGAGTGAGGGCGGGCGGAGCGTCGGGCTACAGGCCAGGGGACCAACCTCCTGGTGACAATGCCACCATTACCCTGATTGGAGAGCATCGCAAGTCCCGACATTTATTGTTTTGCGTCGGTGACGCCAAACTGGTTCCCCTCTGATGGACCCCAAATGATCTGTCCGAGGAAGCAATTATGGTGATTGATAATCATTCGTATCAAACGAATATTCTATTGGCTTCAAAGGGTACCTGTAGTTTTCCTTATAAATATGTGTTTGTATCTCACGCAATTCGACACAATACTTGAAGTTAAATAGTTAGATATGTTAAACGTATTGGTTATCTAAACTAGCTAAGCTATATTGGGATATATTGTTATAATTTATATGTCGTTTCTCTTCACAATTGTATGTGTTTTTTTTGTAGTGTTACTCACCTCCCTTACACAGACCCAGGTAAGCCCAAATGCTTCCTACTGCTCATTACCAGACATTTAATATATCATATTTTATCCACATTTTTACTCTGATATTTGATTAGCTTTGATGTATTTGAGTGATATTTTAGTGATAAAAAAATAGGTTTACCAGAACTTTGGAATGTCGTGTAATAACAAATCGCTTTTAGCGTGTCAGATTTGTGTAAAGTTGATCCTAATAGCAACATAATGTGATTGTGTGTGGTGGTTCATATGGTTTGTTTAACTGTTCGACTCTTGAGCACAAGACTCACTGGTTCTAGCGGGGAAGATTTCTGTTACCACATTCCGGTCACAATCCTCCAGAGACATTCTGCAAGGAATTATGAGCCATAGATAACAAGTTTCGATCTGATTTAAGAGCACCACTCTTCTTATTTATTATTGGGCAGAATACGTTCTAATATCATGCATTCTCGTGCATGATTCTTGAGGTATGTGTCTGGAGTGTGACTCGTGTCACATGTACACATATTGACACGCGCACATAACAGAGGGAACAACATATTAAGAATATGTATTACTGACTTAGTTATGTTAGGTTAGGTTAAGATAGGTTAGGTTAGGTAGGTTAGGTTTCGTCCTATTTCTACGTTAGTTTTAAATCAAATTAAAGGAAATGAACTCGTATATTATTAATGGAAAACTTTATCATTTCATAAGAAAAATAATTAGAAAAATATATATAACTTCAGGAAAACTTGGCTTATTAAGCAAATCTGGCATTTCATAGTAAGCCAAGTAGTTCGTTCTGGCTATTAGGTACAACATATATATATATATATATATATATATATATATATATATATATATATATATATATATATATATATATATATATATATATATATATATATATATATATATATATATATATATATATTGTGACGATAATCTCCTTCAAGAGATTGAGCCTGCTCTTCCCTCCTAAGTACGTCCCTATACAACTAATATGGAAGAAATATCCAACAAATACAACACCAAGGTTTGCCCAGAGAGCAAACGTATTCAGCACCGGGAACACCTGCTCCACCTCCACCACTCCAACCACCAAACTACCTGTCCGTCGCCTGCTCATCGCTGATTGGCTGCTGCCCTGTCGCACCTGCTCCCTCCACCCGCCACACTAGTTGACGTCTGAGCCACCACGACCTACAGCCCTCAGAATATCCCATGCTTTCCACAAGTTAACACGTCTCATTTGTAGACTAAGCTCTGGCTTACGTGTACTAAGAGAGGTGGCAGCTTAAAGCCAATATTCCTGCAACCATATATCTCCTTGTATATTACTCACTTGTCTTAACGTAACTTTTTATTTTGCCAGTGATTATTCTTATTATTTTGTTTGATTGACTTATGTTACACTTTTTATGTCCATTTTTATTCATGTTTTGCTTTTCTAACGTAATTAAAATTTCATTGTTAAATTTACTTGTGTTTTGTGTGTCTTCCCATTACCTTACCACAGATGAAAGTTCCATATTTTCTCTTTTTGTTTCTTTATGTGACGAGGCCATACCCCTAGCTTTTGAAACAGCCGAACACCAACGCGTTACCGTCACAATATATATATATATATATATATATATATATATATATATATATATATATATATATATATATATATATATATATATATATATATATATAAACAGAGAACAATTGAAGTTAAACATTTGAGACAGGGTGGCGTTTCTATTGATTACAATACCATGGAGGATGTAACTTTTCCAATCTAACTTCCCCTCTGCCGTTCACCTCTCAGCTGAGAGAAATGTTCACGCATTTTTACCATCATTTTAATTAGTCCATCAAAATCCCAGCAGGCATCGGACATAAAATTATTTTTGAATAACTGAGAGCTTTGACCAGTTTTTTTGTTATATATATATATATATATATATATATATATATATATATATATATATATATATATATATATATATATATATATATATATGTATATATATAACAAACACACATCCAATTCTCAACAACCTGTACATCCCCTGAGTACACTATGGCCCACACGTCAGTTGATCAAGGATACAATACGAAATTAACCTATTCTTTTGAGAGGGTGACCAGCTCTCACCTGTGCTTATTCGATTAGTATCTAGTTGCTTATATTCAGCTTTGTCAGATATCAGGGAATGAACCTCTGCTATCTTCAGTCTGTTACCATAAAAGGGATTTTTTTTATAATAAATAAAGCATTGTTATCAAGCAATGTCTCTGGGGACATTGTTCCTATGAACAATGCCCCAAGGACGTGTTTAATTTACTAGAAAATAGAAGCCTGAGACAAACCGGTGAACATACATTTTCTTTTGTAACTTTTCCCTTTGTTCTTGCACACTTTGGGGCATTCCACCTCACCGTCAAAACATATCCCTTTATAGTTACGTAACAACAATATTTCTTCCTTACGGGCTATTCATGCTCGTGCTACCTCTTTGGGTGGCTTAATCTTCTTCAATCATTCTTCCCATTAACACCTGGGCAGATTTTGTATCGTGATTACAATGTGAGTTTCTCTGTTCCTCTAGGAATGGTGGATCAGTTTAGTCACTGAGAGAGTGTGTCTGCTTGTTGGGGCCAGTGCGAGGACTCTTCAAACGTCCTTCTGTTATGTAAGGTAAATAATAAACCAATTTGTTTTCATGTATCAAAGTTCAGAACGAAAGTTGTAGTTTGTACCAAAGAAATCATATTATTTTGGTCTTTGTCGTAGCCCAATTCTCACTCAAATAATATATATATATTATATATGTATATATATATATATATATATATATATATATATATATATATATATATATATATATATATATATATATATATATATATATATATATATACAGTATATATATATATATATATATATATATATATATATATATATAATATATATATATATATATATATATATATATATATATATATATATATATATATATATATATATATATATATATATATATATATATAATATATATATATACACACACACACACACATGATTATTTTGAAAACATTTAATTGGGGCTTTCACCCCCTGAACTCCCTATTCAGTACATGCTGAAAGAGGTCGCTTAGCCTAGGTGCTATAATCTCTTCCTTACAAAACGTCCAATTATACGACACAGCTCGTATAATCTCAATTTCAAAATTATACTAATTGACAGAGAAAGAATCCATATTATTGCGGAGAGAGCACGCTTGTCGACTTTAACAATGCCATAAAGGATTTCGAAATGAGACCCGTTGACATTTCTTTTCACTTGAGAATGAACCATGGAGGTTCGAAACGTTGTGCGTTGGTGACGTTAGATGGAAACGTTGGTGAATATGACCATCTTGACACCTAGTCCGAGCAACAGCGAATTAGCAAGGCCTGAGTTATAGGACCTGAGGAGTGTGTTAAATTTTAAGTGTTGTAGCCTTACCAGAAACGTACATATATAGGCAATCCACCATTTCGGGCCTGAGGCTCATTCCTCCGAGAAAACCTCAATATAGTGGTGCTTTTTATTTCACCAGAGATCCGGGATTTTCGCCCCGGTAGTCGATAGCGTCAAAATTGAGGTTCGAACGCCGACCTGCGCAAGAAGCCAGGCCGTCGCAATACCGACCAGTCCAAGTGGATGGATCCTGACTGTTTGAAATACGAGTTAAAACGGCACTAAAGACGGGAACTGTTGGAAGAGCCAGAACGCTCGAAATTAATTCAGCGAGGTTAGCGCTTTAAGGCAGGCCGGAAACTGTATTGGGAATTCGGATACAATAATGCTAATCTGCAGACTTCCATTACTGAAGGCAGCACAGACTACACCTTGGATTTTATTGAATAAAATCGGATAAGATAATGCTCATCGACACATTACGGGCTCACCATAGCCCGTGCTGCTTGTAACTTTTTGTTCCAAGTAGCGAATCTTTAACAACAACAATAACAGCTTATCGACAGACTTTCATTGATCACGGAAGAACACGATAGATTTTTTTTTCATTTAATAAAATCAATATCAAATTTCAACATGGGAGCATTCATGTGCATTTCTCATTCTCAATAGATGCTCAGGAGAATATATGTAAGCAAATGGCTAATAGCACAAAAAACTAATTCAGTAAATTTACGAATTTCCTGTATTACAACAGAAAACTATTCAGAAACTACTCAGTTCTTGATTGTAAATTCAAAAGTTAATTTCACAGATGTGTCTACCAAAAAATAAAAAAAAATAAGTAAATAAACCAAGACATAAATCTCAGGTAATAAGAGGAAACTGGATTTATTCCTCCAAGGAGTGCCGGATCAACCGGGCTGTGGTGGGTATGTGGGCCTGCGGGCCGCTCCAAGCCTAGTGGACCAAACTCTCACAAGTCAAGCCTGGCCTCGGGCCGGGCTTGGGGAGTTGAAGAACTCCCAGAGCCCCATCAACCAGGTATCAACCAACAAAATATATTGTGCAGAAAGTGTGTGTTAGATGAGGAGGCCTGGTCGACTAGGCCGCGGGGACGCTAAGCCCCAGAAGCACCTCAAGGTAGATGAAAGCACCTTGTGTACAAAACGTCTATGTTACATGAAGGGTCCGAGTGGCTCCTTACATTCCACACACTCATTTGTATTCCAGCTTCCACGTGTGCCTTTTTCTCCTGATATCTCTGATATTACTGACACTGCCCTTATCCACCTAACTTCAATGCTTGAAGAAATATTACCATTAATAGAGATTAATGGTATAAAATGGTTATTTTATATGGGTAATATAAAATGGTTATATTTATATGGTTATGGTACAAGCCGGTCGGCCGAGCGGACAGCACGCTGGACTTGTGATCCTGTGGTCCTGGGTTCGAGCCCAGGCGCCGGCGAGAAACAATGGACAGAGTTTCTTTCACCCTATGCCCCTGTTACCTAGCAGTAAAATAGGTACCTGGGTGTTAGTCATCTGTCACAGGCTGCTTCCTGGGGGTGGAGGCCTGGTCGAGGACCGGGCCGCGGGGACACTAAAAACCCCCGAAATCATCTCAAGATAACCTCAAGATGGTTAATAAATTAGAAATTACCTGGTGAGATTGTCATGCAGTCAAGTGTGAAATGTTTGGTGTGATACCCCTAGAGTTTTTGTAATTATTATAATGTATTTTTTTTTATGAGAAATCCATACAGTTGTTTCAATGATTCTTAATGGTAATTTTTCGGAGAATAGGGGGGGGGAGGGGGGAGGGAGGACCAACGGAATGGGGACTAAGGGATCAAAGGGAAGATGGGATGAAGAGCGGGGAAGAGACCCGGGTGCAGCCGGGTACTTATTTTATATATATATGCGTATAGGTTGAGGGGAGTAAGGGGGTAATAAGAGAGGGGAAGTGGGGGGAGAAAGGGGAGATAGGGTATGTGGGGGAACGTGTCCCAACCATGCACTCACTATAGCTGCAGGTATGTGGGGAAACCTGTCCCAACCATGCACGCACTATAGCTGCAGGTATGTAGTGGAACATGTCCCAACCATGCACTCACTATAGCTACAGGTATGTAGTGGAACATGTCCCAACCATGCACTCACTATAGCTGCAGGTATGTAGTGGAACATGTCCCAACCATGCACTCACTATAGCTACAGGTATGTAGTGGAACATGTCCCAACCATGCACTCACTATAGCTGCAGGTATGTAGTGGAACATGTCCCAACCATGCACTCACTATAGCTGCAGGTATGTAGTGGAACATGTCCCAACCATGCACTCACTATAGCTGCAGGTATGTAGTGGAACCTGTCCCAACCATGCACTCACTATAGCTGCAGGTATGTAGTGGAACCTGTCCCAACCATGCACTCACTATAGCTGCAGGTATGTAGTGGAACCTGTCCCAACCGTGCACTCACTATAGCTGCAGGTATGTAGTGGAACTTGTCCCAACCATGCACTCACTATAGCTGCAGGTATGTAGTGGAACCTGTCCCAACTATGCACTCACTATAGCTGCAGGTATGTAGTGGAACCTGTTCCAACCATGCACTCACTATAGCTGCAGGTATGTAGTGGAACCTGTTCCAACCAACGGGTCCATTATAACTCCTAAGAGTCCCCGGCTAAAAAGCTACTTATCGATTTCTTAAATGCCAAACACTGCACAAGTCACTGTATTAGTTGTTAATGAGTTGAGAAATAATCAGTAACAAGTCTTTATAAGATCCTGGAGAAATTGTTCATCATACTGAAGGAGGAAGTCTCTGGCTGCTGACTTCTATCGTCTGTCGAGGAGTGGAATGACATCTCGGTTTTTCCTCAGAAGTCATTTATCACGTGTATGACAAGTCTCTACCTGTGTTTCTCGTTTCTCTTTCTATCCTTTAATCCATTCTCCTCTCTCACTCATTCACACCTCCTCTCTTACGCCTTCGGTCTCGCTATATATATATATATATATATATATATATATATATATATATATATATATATATATCTATCGAAGGTCTTAATTCCCTAAAGATGTCAGTTCATGGTTCCTGGGCGTGTGCTTGACAATGTTCTGCATGTGTCAACTGTGTTGACAATGGACCTCCATTTCACACAAACTCATTTGCAGATATGTCCACCCTACGCTTGAAACACTCCAGCGACACCTCCCCCTCCCCTCAACGTCTGTTATGTTCCCCGGTAATAACTTTCTGTGCTTGTTCTGCATACTGTTCTCCAGTTCTTGTTCGTCTTGTTTAATTATTCAGATTAAAACGACGTGTCTCTTGACTCCAAACGCAATGTTGTCGTTCTCTGCACCTTAGAGGATGGCTGAACTTGTCTCTTTTTTGGTTTTGTCTGATGCAGGCGATGTAGATTGATCTTATTTCTCTGGAATAAGATCTTATTATTTCTCTTATTTATTTCTCTTATTTCTCCAAACCCCTTAAAACACACATACACACTAAAATTATTCAATTATCACACAATCCAAAATGACTTAATTATCATACATACTCCAAAATTATTCAGCTATCACACAAACTCCCAAACTATTCAATTACCACAGACTTTAAAACTATGCAACTACCACATACTCCCAAACTATTCAACCACCACAGACTCCCAAACTACAATCTCCAAACTCCTCTAACTACTTTCAACTATTATAACTCCCTCTATAAACCGTTCAATTAGCTCATGCGTTGATAACTGCTCTCTCTCTCTCTCTCTCTCTGATCACACGATTTGACAAGCGTCAAAAATGAAGTGGTTTAACGTACCAAAAAGCGCCCATATTATGCCGCGCCACCTGACCAATCGCGGTCAATGCTTTTAATCCGGGGAAACGTTAATATCACGGTGGTATTAATTTCACTATAGCATTGGAAATTTTACGCTGTGGTTCACAGCGTAGAAATTGTAGGGCATTAGTTCTCCTCCAAGTCATTTCCACAGGATTGGCTTATGTACTCACCTAATTGTGCTTGACTGGGTTGAGCTTCGGCTCTTTAGTCCCATCTGTCCCTGTTTGTGTACTCAATCAAGATGTTGATGTACTCACTCAGGATGTTGATGTACTCACTCGAGATGTTTGTGTACTCACTCAGGAAGTTGGTGTACTCACTAGAGATGCTTGTGTACTCAACATGTTGATGTACTCACTCAAGATGTTGATGTACTCACTCAAGAAGTTGATGTACTTACTCAAGATGTTGATGTATTCACTCAAGATGTTTGTGTACTCACTCAAGATGTTTGTGTACTCACTCAAGATGTTGATGTACTTACTCGAGATGTTGATGTACTTACTCGAGATGTTGATGTACTTACTCAAGATGTTGATGTACTTACTCAAGAAGTTGATGTACTCACTCAAGAAGTCGATGTACTCACTCAAGAAGTTGATGTACTCACTCAAGATGCTGATGTACTCACTCAAGATGTTGATGTACTCACTCAAGAGGATATAATTACTCATCATTTTGTATTGCATGTACGGTGTCACGTACACTGTACTCTCACGCACTGTATCCAATGCACTGTATACCAGGCACTGTATCACGCACTGTGTCTCAGGGGGCTTTAACACTCCCTACATTTTTGCTAACCTTCTTCCTCGATGCATATATTGAACGCGTCCGGCCGCTGGACAAAAAATTTCTGTGTAAACAGTGCCAGGATCTGTAGCTTGGAGAGGGATTCTTTTGTGTTTACATACGCGCTTATATTTTCTATAAAGCTGTTCATTTTATACAATAGTTTGGCCCCCATAGTTGGAGCAGACTTGTTATATAAGTCTTTTGTTTGGTGGAAATGCTTTTCATTTATTTTTTTGGTCAGTGTGGAATGATATGATTTATTTATTGATTACTTAGTAGTTATTTCAAATTGCATTGTTACAGGAGGGAAATGAGGTGGAATCGTCTTGTCTTCCACACTAAGGACCTTATAGCATCTTCCCCGAGGGCTCCAAGACGCATAGAGATCACACTAACGTGATGCATCATGCTCCCGGACGCAGGTTCGAATCCTCGTCACGGCACCTGTGGATTTGTTCATTTGGCCCCCAGACGTTTACAGTGTCCCTGGAGGCTGGTAAAGGTGGCTGGTTGTTGTTATTTTAGATTCAGCTTCTCTGGACAAAAGGGGTTCCAAGCAGCACGGGCTATGGCGATCCCGTCTTGGTGGTCAGGGAGAACATGAGGTGTCAAGGATATGGGGTATATCTGTGGTCCACTTGGTCACAAATGTACTGAAGTGTCTGAAATTAATCTAACCTAACCTAACCGGGAACCCACGAATAGAAAATGGGACGTGACGTCAATTTTGAGCCGTTTAGGATATTGAATTTATCTTACACTGATGTTGGGGATTTTTTTACGTCAAAATACGATGTGTTATGTGAGGTAACAATAGGTTGGTGTGTGTGTGCGTGTGTGTGTGTGTGTGTGTGTGTGTGTGTGTGTGTGTGTGTGTGTGTGTGTGTGTGTGTGTGTGTGTGTGTGTGAGTGAGTGTGTGTGTGTGTTGGATGGGGTCGTCATGAGTTTGGGAAAATGAGGATATAAAACGTTCCTCATTTCCTGGCGGGTGGCCGACCCTCATGCATGCCCCTGGCGTCCCCACAACAACTCGTCAAGGCTGTAGAAAATCTCTGCAATTCAGTGTGGTAAGATTCACCCTTACCTGCCCTGCCAGATGGGTTGTGGCGCCCGTTTACAGCTCTGTCCGCCCGTCTCCAGGTCCGTCCGTCCGTCTCCTGGTCCGTCCGTCCGTCTCCTGGTCCGTCCGTCCGTCTGCAGGTCCGTCCGAACCATACACAGATCCGTCCTAAACCTCAGATCGATCTTGTACTCAGATTATCAAGCCTTAAACAACAGTAAGCAAAACTTATACAATTAGGGACCTTAGAGACGTTTCGTCACTGTGGGAGACTATGGAGCGATAAGTGTTGTTTTAGTAAACTCAAGTCCTAGTTCGAGGCTCAACCTGTCGTAACTCCCTGAAAGTGATTTTTGTGTTCCTACATTCATGTTCTGCCCCCCCATTCTCCAAGACCGAGTTCTCATTTACGCAACCACTTACGAAGCCTTTACATCTTGCTTTAATCATGGCGGCTTTGTTTACATTTATGAAACAGTTTATGAGCTATGAAGGGCTACGAGATTGTTTATATATATATATATATATATATATATATATATATATATATATATATATATATATATATATATATATATATATATATATTGTTTATATCAGTTTATGTGAATTTATACCATGGAATGTAAAGTTTCAAAGCGCGTGGATTGTTCAATATATGTAAACACAGCCGCCATGAATATTGAAAGATATACAGGTTTCGGAAATAGTTGCCAAAATGATTTGATGAGTCCTGGGCCTGGTTAGTGGCACTGCCAAGAACGTAATCTTTAGTTGCAAAAATACTCGATGTTCTATACTACTATGTTCTATCTTATTACTATGTTCTTCCTCACTAATATGTTCTTCCTCACTAGTTGGCGCAAGTTTCTCAAATGCATATAATATAATTTAGGAAAATGTTAATTAACGTTACATGTGCTTCGCATTATTTTCAAAACATAATTGAGTTCGCCATGCGGCTTGAAGCCTGATCCATATACCGTTTTCTGTTACGCGAGACAGTTCGTGTCCTCCAATTCATATTCATTATGAGGTAAGCTCTCAGGGCTCGAGGACTCTTAATGTTCTCCTCCAGTAATTACGTCGTCAGGGGCTAATATTCAGGATATTAAATACCATCCTCACATCCTGTGAACAAGGCATGAGGGAGAGATAATGAGAGAGTATGCCAGTGCAAATTTTTGGAAAGGGTGTTTAGGCCAGAGATTCATATGCTTCAAGACCATGGGGGGGTCGACACCATTTGGTCACCATTTGGTCCGGGAGACATCTCCCGTCACGCAGGGTGCAGTCGCGCCTCCACAGATCTCCAGTATCAGCTCTTGATACTGGTAATGGCTCAAAAGGGCCACCACTTACGGGCTATTCATGCCCGTGCCACCTCTTGGGTGACTTAATCTTTATCAATCAATCGGGGGGGTCGAGCCCAGTACTTGAATGTTGTTCTGAAGTTCAACGTGTGGTGGAGCAGGCGATGCAGGTGTTGGTGAGGGTCTAACGTTTGCTAATTATCCACGTAAACACTGGTCAGAGGCTCGTTCATCCAGCAATCAAACCCGATGGTAATGAATTTAAAACAACCCGTCCTCAGGGCCGGGTGGTTACAGTGGCGGCTGTAAGCTCCCAGACGCAGACAACAGTTTTCACAGACTGAATTAAAAATGGGTTTGTTCTCATATAATTAGTTAATATTTTTATGCATTCAATTTCTATGCATTTCTATGCAGGGAGCCGGTCGACCGAGCGGACAGCACGCTGGACTTGTGGTCCTGTGGTCCTGGGTTCGATCCCAGGCGCCGGTGAGAAACATTGGGCAGAGTTTCTTTCACCCTATGCCCCTATTACCTAGCAGTAAAAAATAGGTACCTGGGTGTTAGTCAGCTGTCACGGGCTGCTTCCTGGGGGTGGAGGGCTGGTCGAGGACCGGGCCGCGGGGACACTAAAGCCCCGAAATCATCTCAAGATAACCTCAAGATAACCTATGGTTAGGCAAAGGTTAGGTTAGAGGTTCAGGTTCTGTTGGCTATTATTTGTATTTGTAGTACGTGGGTGAAGCATTAGCAGACTAGCAGGGGATCTAATTTGAACAAACCTTGTCTCAAATTCCTTTTAACAAAGTTACTGTTATAAGTAATACATTTCGATAAAACCCCAATTGATAACATGATGGGCATAGTTGACATGTACAAATTTTGTATTAGATTGCAGCCCAGTTTTTATCGAAATCTTGTGAAACATGTTAGGCAAGATTTGTTCCTGTCTGATCGATATATATATATATATATATATATATATATATATATATATATATATATATATATATATATATATATATATATATATATATATATATATATGAAATCACAGTCCTTGCAAGGGACAAAAATACACACAGCTTTTTAAATTAGTAGGGGGGGGGAGGGGAAGGGATCCATCAGGAGAAAGCACCAAACCATTACGAATATTTAGTACTTGGAAGGGATCAGGATGAAGGATATGGGAGGAAGGAATGGTGCCCAACCATTTGGATTGAACGCCGACCTGCATGAAGCGAGACCGTCGCTTTCCTGTTCAGCCCAAGTGTTTGGGCAAACTAGTAGGGGAGTTCATGATAAAAGGAGCCCCACTTTGTGACTGTTTTTCTTTAGACTTAAGTCTTGTCAACCACGGAAGGTTAATTAAGGTAACCACAATTGCTTGATAATCATCCAAGTACTTGATAATCATTGATAATCCAAGTTTATAGTAAAGTGGATATACAGCGAGAGGCAGGGCAATTATCAAGAGACAATTATCAATTATCACCTATCACCGAGCCATTAATTGCGACTATACAGCACTTGAAAGAGACGCGAAAAATCAGAATTTGGGATTGGACAAAGGAGAGGATTGGTGCCCAATCACTTGTAGGATCCTTCTGAAGGGAGGCAGTATAAAGCCTTACATAACTTACAACTGCTGATTTTAAGATCACTAGTGCGTATGGAGATCAAAATACGTGAATAAACAGTGTTTTTATACGAAATAATTGATTTCTTATATTAAATTCATATCGTGCTAAGTTGTATGACATTTTGTAAACGCAAATTTGTGTTAAAAGATACACATGACTTGTAAAATAGAAATTCTGATAGCATTATGATTTTGACGGAAAAGAGCAATCAAAAATGCCTTTCATCTTATTCGTTATATAAAAAAAATAACTCTGTCATGGATGACAACACATAGCTGATTGGAATTTTTTAATTGACCAATTTTTCCTTTGACCTATTAACTAGATAAATCATACATGGCAGATTTAAATAACTTGTCCGACACCCATACACAATTAAGTAAACGTGTATTTATGTATGTATACGTATATATAATATATAATAAAACAGACTCAAATATAAGGGAGAGGGGAGATGGGGTGGGGGAGAGGGGGGGGGTAGTAGAAAAGAACATGGAAATACATGAGAGGGGGACCCAATATATACTTATATATATATATATATATATATATATATATATATATATATATATATATATATATATATATATATATATATATATATATATATATATATATAAAAGGTAAGATTAATGATTCTAACACGAATCTTCTCAATATTTCTTATTTTTTCTTCACTGTTGAGGGAAGTTGAAAAATTAACTCTCCAAAGCTCATTTTCACACTATATTTATGGTCTGACGCCCAGGGCAGCATTGCGCCAGACATGCCTTACATTTTATAAGACAAATTTTCCATTGATAAATGAAGATTAAGGCGCCCAAGAGGTGGCACGGGCATGAATAGCCCGTAAGTGGTAGATTTTGTGTTTAGTAAATGTACACTGTGTGCTAAGGTCGCTTTTAATCGTCGGGCTTCAGAGAACGGGAGGGAGTACTTCAATCTTTGAACAAATCACACACAGAGATCACACTAACGTGATGCATCAAATGAACAAATCCACAAGGGCCGTGACGAGGATTCGAACCTGCGTCCGGGAGCATTCAATCTTCAATCTTTATTATTTCTTAAACTATGGCTGATCAATACCAACTTTCACAACAAAAAACATGATCGTATAATTCAGTTATTCCACCGGCTGCCTCCATCCACCGGCAGTTTAGCCATATTTAAGATAATTTCCTCAATACATTAACATGGGAGCGTATACCTGGGAACTAATTGACATGGAGTGTAATTAGATCACCTGGGGAGCATAATTATTCCCCCGCACTAATGCATGTCATTACCGCGAGATAATTGTGTTGTTGTGGATGCGAGCCGGGATGCCTTACACCCCCCCCCCCTCTTTCATCCTATCCCGTATCCTCCTATCCCGTATCCCCTCCCATCCCAGGGATGGTTAGGTTAGGTTAGGGTCGGTTGGCTTGGGCTAGGTTAGGCTCGGCTGGGTTAGGTTAAGCTCCGTTGGGTTGGGTTGGGTTGGGTTAGGTTAGCCTCGGTTGAATTAGATTAGGTTAGGCTTGGTTGGGTTGGGTTAGGCTCGGTTGGATTGGGTTAGCTTAGGGTAGGCTCGGTTCGGTTAGTTTAACTTGGTTTGACCAAGGATGATTAGGTAGTGTTTAAAATCGGTTGGCGAACTGTCTTCTGAATGAAATATGTTGAACCCTGTAAACATGTCTTCTGAACATGTTGAACCCTGTAAACATGTCTTCTGAACATGTTGAACCCTGTAAACATGTCTTCTGAACATGTTGAACCCTGTAAATCAGTCTCTGTATCTAGAGGCGCCTGTGACTGTCTGTAGTTGCAGAATGACTAGGGATGTTGATATGCAACAAAGATACGTAGATATTAGTATTAACAACACTGGAATTAGGGTTGTTGATTTGAGAGAGAAGGGGATGGAGGATAACTGAGATATAGGCTGTCAATTTCCGTGGGAAGGATAAAATTAGATAATAATGTTTAACTTATATTATCAGGCGCTTACAGTAATCCTCTGATAACTTGTTAAGAACTCTATAATGTTCACACATATATTTTGAACATCCAGTACGGTGCTTAAAACTTTTTAAACTTTTAAGGCACGTGGTGATTATTGCTTAATATATATATATATATATATATATATATATATATATATATATATATATATATATATATATATATATATATAATCAGCCAAAATAATGATAGGACTGCATCCATAAATATCCTCTAATATGTAGGAAATGGTAAATCAAAAGAAAAAAATAGTATATTCCTTTGATCGTTTAACTCTCATGTTTCCTCTCAATTAATAATACAAAATATCCAAAAAAAGTTAATATACTTAAAGCAACATAGAACAAAAAAATACACAATATCCAGATGAACGAAAGCCATAATTACCCTTAATGCTCTTTTTTTTTAATATAATCCAAAACTAACGTTCAAAAAGTATTTATTTATGTGATCAGTAATCTTGAGAAATATTACAGGGTGTATAAATCAACTAGTTTCTTGTGTGTGTGTGTATGTGTGTGTGTGTGTGTGTGTGTGTGTGTTGTGTGTGTGTTTGTGTGTGTGTGTTTGTGTGTGTGTGTTTGAGTGTGTGTGTGGAGACGGCTGGGTTTGACATGGGTTGACGTTGATCCGTCAGGTCAAACCTGGGTTGACAGTCCTGGGTTGACAGACCTGGGTTGACAGACCTGGTTGATCAGTAAATAAACATTTACTGTTTATATATGTAAACAAAAAAGCATGGTTGAGGACAGGTGTACAGAGGTTGCACAAAATGCCTCATGAATCCTGGCTCAGGTTAATTTCCAGCGGTAATTCCTACCATCACTACTTAGAAAGTCGCTAAATATACTCTGATTTCCTCTCCTTATGAACCCATGTTATGGTGGTCAGGGCTCGCGTGCGCCGCTGTTTGGTTCACTCCCGGACACAAGGCGCACATTACACACGAAATTTGGCTTTTAATATCAGATTCAATTTGGTCACCAATACTGCATTGGATAGTTACTGTACTGATTAAATTCCCACTCAGTATTGTGCTACAGAGAGAGAGAGAGAGAGAGAGAGAGAGAGAGAGAGAGAGAGAGAGACAGAGACAGAGAGAGAGAGAGAGAGAGAGAGAGAGAGAGAGACAGAGAGAGAGAGAGAGAGACAGAGAGAGAGAGAGAGAAAGAAAGAGAGAGAGAGAGAGAGAGAGAGAGAGAGAGAGAGAGAGAGAGAGAGAGAGAGAGAGAGAGAGAGACAGAGAAAGAGAGAGAGAGAGAGAGAGAGAGAGAGAGAGAGAGAGAGAGAGAGAGACAGACAGACAGACAGACAGAGAGACAGAATGAGAATGAAAATTTAATAAATGGAATAAAAGCTAAAGTTACTCCTACATTTAAAAAGTAGAAACTGCGAGTGTTGTAACTGGTACTTTTCCTCAACATTTAGCTTTAGCTGTCTTGGACTACGAGTTACCTCCCAACAATAAGCCGGCGGCCAAGAGCCAGCTGGCGTAGTGAAGGACCACCTGATACTTGAGCAGCGTCGCTCCCACGGCTCGGGCCGAGTTCGCTACGAGCTCGTAAAACTTAATTTGGTGCAAATGAAACATAAAATGTTAAAACAGTAAGATGAGGGGGAAGCGGGGAGCGATATTAACTGTTCCTTTGTTGTAAAACAGAAAAAATATCATTTTTCCCCCGAGTCTAAACTTAATATACAGGAGTCAATATGCTTGAATGTGAATTTCACTGTTTTTCAGTACTTTTGTTTGGACTTATTAACAGTTTTGTTATATAAGAGGATTTCCACCGTTAACAGTTGTGCTATATTCTTAGTTACTAGTAGAACCACCTTCCTCTCCTCGTTACCAGATATAATTCAGCATTACGAAAATTCTCATGAGTTTGCTAACGAGGTGCAAACAACGGTGAAACGACCCGTCCTCCAAATAGAACGTCGTATTTTGACGTTAACTCTACCTAAGTCTTTATAAATTGTCGTACTAGAAAATGGTAGCGGCTCGCGAAATTGACATATTTTCCCGTTTTCTGTTTTGGGTCCTCTGGTAGGTTAGGATAAGGGGACTTTAGTACGACATTTCTTGACGTTGTGAAACCTTAGGAGAACAGGCTGAGGAGAGGGCAGGTTAGTACGGCGGTTTCTTGACGTTGGGATACCTTAGGGGGACGGGCGGGTGGAAAGCAACTGTCTAGAGGCTGTGGAAGCGTTTGGGCTGTAGCTGGAAAGATGCATAAACTTGCAGCTTATGTCAACAAGGCTGGAAACTTGATGTTGTTTCTCTTACCGAACAAACAGTAAATACGTAAAAGTCTTATTTTGATTGCGAAAATTTCTGGCAACTTTTCTATAAAAATTGTATAGCTATCTTGGAATACGAATTTTCCCTTCAGAGTAACGTGATTTTTAATTAATGAATACTTCTTATTTTTAATGAATTTATTTAATTTAATTATTTTTAATGATGTTTAGCCTGTATATATCGACTGTGTTGATATATATATATATATATATATATATATATATATATATATATATATATATATATATATATATATATATATATATATATATATATATATGTATATATATATATGTCGTACCTAGTAGCCAGAACGCACTTCTCAGCCTACTATTCAAGGCCCGATTTGCCTAATAAGCCAAGTTTTCCTGAATTAATATATTTTCTCTAATTTTTTTCTTATGAAATGATAAAGCTACCCATTTCATTATGTATGAGGTCAATTTTTTTTTATTGGAGTTACAATTAACGTAGATATATGACCGAACCTAACCAACCCTACCTAACCTAACCTAACCTATCTTTATAGGTTAGGTTAGGTTAGGTGGCCGAAAAAGTTAGGTTAGGTTAGGTTAGGTAGGTTAGGTAGTCGAAAAACAATTAATTCATGAAAACTTGGCTTATTAGGCAAATCGGGCCTTGAATAGTAGGCAGAGAAGTGCGTTCTGGCTACTAGGTACGAGATATATATATATATATATATATATATATATATATATATATATATATATATATATATATATATATATATATATATATATATATATATATATAGGCTCACCATTTTATGTTAATATTATAGTGTCAATAATGCATACCTCATACCAAAATTGTTATTTTTATTTCTATATACAGCAACATTTGTCTTACTATCCTTTCTAAATGCTATGTAGTCATGCTGACTTAGAGCTTTCCCCTCATACGTACCCTGCCTCCCCGTGTGCGAACGGTCTGACAGCTTTACCTCAGCTACTCTATCAAATTACTATAGATTACTCAGCGTTTAAGCTATCAGCTTATCTTTGCTAATCGGTAATATAGTCCCAAGCATTTTCCTATTCTACTCTGTAATTATTTGTAAAGGCCTATTTCAGATTTATTTTTAGAAAATATTCATATATTCTTTCACTTCATTAAGATCCATTAAAGTTTGATAATATATTGCGTATAAAAGTTTGTCTTTACTGGTGTTTTTACTACGTGGTTTATGTCCTCAAATAAATACAATGTATGTTCAAGCTCGGCCGTAAGCTTAACAAAGTTATATTTGTTCTCGTGACGCAGCAATCATTAAGTTACCTTAAGTTCTGAAGTTATTACAGAGAACTTTAAAACAAAAGTTAGTGAAAATGAGGTGCGTAGTTTGGTGCCTATAGCCTATAGTCTCCCTACGAGCACAAGATCAAGATGTACAATAATAGAGCTAACTTTCAAGATGCTATATGGGCAGGCTCTTGAAGGGAGAGCAATGTATTTACAATCGACTTGAGAATGGTCCAGGACGGACCGAAACGTCGTCGTCCCTTCACCTTCTAGTGTGTGGTCTGGTGAACATACTTACAGCCTCATCTATTTCTCGCGGGGAATTCAATCTCATTTCTTAAATTGAATTGCTAGGACGGCAATCTAACTCCTTAAGTGCCTGACAGAAGAATCCAAATAGCGTTAATTTCGGCTACATGTTACTTGAATCAGTTTTATCTTACTTTGTATTTTTATCAAAGTCAATTTTGCTGTAAATTAATCGTAAGCATCAACTCAAAAGTGACAAAGCGAGAATTAAAATCAGAATCAGATCCTTTATTCACGCCAAATTTAGCAAAGCTTAAACAAATTGACTAAAATTTAGCTTAGAATTCAAATGGTGACAATCAGGGTTGAAAAAGTTTACTGTAAACTATATAGCAATAATAAAGGTTACATTTATATTTAGATGAAAATAGTTTTTATAAGTGTAAACAGAATTATGCAGATCGTTACAAATCTGGGTCTACGAACTAGCTAATATATATATATATATATATATATATATATATATATATATATATATATATATATATATATATATATATATAGACAAATAAAGTTCATATCTAGTCATTAACTTGACTGTTTCAGCTGAATATTGCCTATTGCCACACCTATCATTGTGTGATATACACATATAATCATCTACACTATGTCTTCACCAGTCATTTAAGGAGCTGAGAGGCGGAACTCAAGAGCTAAACCCCCCTGAAAGTCCAATAAAGTGTGTACTGGTAGAAAAGCGTGGGAAAACGGGACACCGAGCGTGGGAAAACGGACGCCGAGCATGGGAAAACGGACGCCGAGCGTGGGAAAACGGACTCCGAGCGTGGGAAAACGGAAGCTAAGCGTGCGAAAACCTAGACCACTTCGCTAGAAGTGTTATAAAGTTAACATGATGACATGTTTAGTGATGCCAGTTTACAAACAATCGGACACAGTCGCTACTGCCGCGCCACCTACAATCATACTGGTGATATTTACGAATGTTACGTAACGTCCAGGGAGCTACTTGTTCCGCTCGGGCCGTGAGTTACTTGAGAGAATTAGGTTATGTGGCGCCTGGATCTGATTATCTCTGCTTTCTGCTTATATGCACTAATGAGTTCCTATCTCTACAAATTGCTCAGGACCCCAGACCCATAATTATGCTTGGCTATAATTAAGCAATTATGAAAACGATAATCTAATGTCAGTTATTAAGTGACTGCTCACAGAGCAATATCTGCAAGGACTCAAGATTATCAAATAATTACTCTACACAACTTCCTACCGCTATCATGCGTGTATCTTGCCTCCCTCCCACGATATTACCAACTGATTAGACACAAAATTCGGGTTCTAAATGTATAATGAGTATTATCAAGAGCCCTCTGACCTGAGCAGTGATCGCGACACCAAACACTATCTTTAAAAAATGAATTGTAACTTGCAGATCAACCAAGGGAACGTGATTAACCTCTCCATAGAATATCTGATCAAATATAGTCACAGATTGGGAGCAGCGGTGTTTGACAGGCCTGCCTGGCGGACCAGATCACCAATTAGGAGGCCGCGGGGACATTGATCGCTGCAACCACCTCAAGGTAAAGGAATCTAGCGAGTTTCTACTGATCTATCGCAACTGCAAACCAGCTTTGCCCAATTCCATGCCAGCACTAGTGGTATGGAATAGTTGTGATTTCGTTACCCACCATGCGCTCTGAGGCTTACCTATACCTATACCTTGAGGTGCTTCCGGGGCTTAGCGTCCCCGCGGCCCGGTCGTCGACCAGGCCTCCTGGTTGCCGGACTGATCAACCAGGCTGTTGGACGCGGCTGCTCGCAGCCTGACGTATGAGTCACAGCCTAGGTTCAGCTAAGGCTTCAATAAAGTCATACAATGCTGCGAAGCAAGCATTATAAAGAGCATTATCTGACCTCTTAACTCGGAACAAATGAGCATCAATACCCAAATTAATTCAGCATTCATCACGTTATACCAGAGATCAAGTACGATAGCTAAGAAATCAGCGTACAAGAACAGTTTGCCAGCGCCTACCACAATTCCTTTGGTTGAAAACTACGGGCTCACCATAGCCCGTGCTGCTTGGAACTTTATGTTCCAGGTAGCGAATCTTTAACAACAATTATTAAAGCAATTCTTCTTTTATGGAGTTGTTGGCTAATCTGGCAGTAATGAGGTGGCTGATTCACAATATTTGTTGCACTTAATAATAATAATTCATTGTTTCGGGGGGACAGGAAGCCAGAGTGTATTCATACACGTTAGGCTTATATCAAGGTTTCCCCACCTCAAGACCGAATTACTGACCCCCGCCCAGGATGTAACCTCACAACAAGTTGGCTAACTTCTAAGTACCTACTTACTGCTAGGTGAACAGTGGCATTAGGTGAAAGAAAGTGTGCCCAACCATTTCTGTTCACCCCGGGATTCGAACCCGGAATTCTCGTTTGTGCAGTCGAGAACGAACCCGAACGTACTACCGAGATCCATTAAATCCATTTGTCCCCCCCCCCCCCTTTTGTTGATGGGAGCCGGTCGGCCGAGCGGACAGCACGCTGGACTTGTGATCCTGTGGTCCCGGGTTCGATCCCGGGCGCCGGCGAGAAGCAATGGGCAGAGTTTCTTTCACCCTATGCCCCTGTTACCTAGCAGTAAAATAGGTACCTGGGTGTTAGTCAGCTGTCACGGGCTGCTTCCTGGGGGGTGAAGGCCTGGTCAAGGACCGGGCCGCGGGGACTCCTAAAGCCCCGAAATCACCTCAAGATAACCCCTAGTTATATAAACTCCTCTTTAGTCCCTTTATCTCCATTTGTATACCTTCAGGGGCGTTATTATAATCTGCTTTCAAAGAGAAACAGAGTACTGTGAATATAACTGTACCGGGAATCGAACCCGGGCTCCCAAAGCATAACAAACCGGTAGTCTAACAGAAACCCCATTGATGTCTATATCTATATTTACCATAAAAATATATATTTTCAAATAAAATGTTTACGCCACACTAAGGAAGTTATTAATAAAAAAGATTACTCTCGGTAGCATTAAAATTTCATTACAATTCCTTGCACCAGATTTAGAAAGTTTGAAAGTTATATCAATTATACAAATGTGTTAATTGAAGGCACTGGAGACAAGTCCTCTTTAATCAAATCATCAAACTCATCGTCAGGACTGTTAATGTGACTGATGAGTTTTGATGATTTCATATAAGTTTCCAATGCCAAGTTTGGTGTTACTTAGCGAGAGTTTTAAGCTCGCGAACATTCAGCATCTGAAATAGACTTCTCTGCTTCGTGAAAAGTTGAACGACCTCACTAAAACCCCGCTCCACCAGATTTAATGTTGGAAATTAACTTTTTTAACTACTGTCCGTAAAGCAGGATAGCAAAGAGATATTTCCCTCTGCAATTATAAGTCTTGGTATGATTTCTTAAACTTTTGGCTTCAGCTTAATGCCATTTAGCATCTAAGTTCCTCCTCCTCCTCCTCAGGAGTTGAAGATTGATTTATGACACAATTTTGAATATTAAACAAAAGATGGTCATGAGTCACAACAACGTGGCTAAAGTATGATGACCAGACCACACACTAGAATGTGAAGGGACGACGACGACGTTTCGGTCCGTCCTGGATGGACTTGAGAATGGTCCAGGACGGACCGAAACGGCGTCGTCCCTTCACATTCTAGTGTGTGGTCTAGTCATCAAAAGATGGTCCTCAAATCTCTTTCTGACATATTTTGACGCAATGAATCCTAATGATCACAATAAAGAAGTTAATCATCGTCGTGTATCTCATATTTATTTTCTAAGTCTGATAAACTTGGAAATTAGCCAATCACTCAATGGTCGAAAGTGTACTCGAGAAGTTTTTATATTTCTTAAATATACGTAGAGATAACCGACTTAAATATGATTGATCCTATTTCCCTGTAACTGCATGTCTATCTAATCGAAATTAGGCCAAAGATAATTTTTTACTCTATCGTGTACACACGTGTCTCGCTTGTAAATGACCCGTCAAGCTGGAGAGCTTCAAACACTCGTTAGAAAAAGAGCTTTTCACATATTTAGCACGTTGATTGGCTGGTGTTTGGATACTGGTTGACTGGTGTTTGGACGTTGGTTGGCTGGTGTTTGGATACTGGTTGACTGGTGTTTGGACGTTGGTTGGCTGGTGTTTGGATACTGGTTGACTGGTGTTCGGACGTTGGTTGGCTGGCGTTTGGATACTGGTTAACTGGTGTTTGGACGTTGCTTGGCTGGTGTTTGGACGTTGCTTGGCTGGTGTTTGAACGTTGCTTGGCTGGTGTTTAGACGTTGGTTGACTGGTGTTTGGACGTTGGTTGGCTGGTGTTTGGACGTTGCTTGGCTGGTGATTGGACGTTGGTTGACTGGTGTTTGGACGTTGGTTGGCTGGTGTTTGGACGTTGCTTGGCTGGTGTTTGGACGTTGCTTGGCTGGTGTTTGGACGTTTGTTGACTGGTATTTGGATACTGGTTGCTTGTTGTTTGAAGAAATCCATTTTCCGGGTATTCCTCATTATTGACTCTGCCGGGATTGGTCTGCCTCTGCCAGTATTTTGTCTCTGAAATTAGAAATTCATATTGAATTAATAATCTAAAATGTTATTAGTTCCAAGTAAATATTAAAAAAAAAGTGCAGAGAATTAACAGGCGTTATTAAAACTAAAAACAAAATGTGATTATTTAAATGCTTTAATAAGCTCTGACCAGAAAAAAGGCCTGAAATATGCATTTGCATATGCACATATGTTTATATGTAAAATCCGAACCTTGCACATAGTACATAACACACACACACATGGGCACACACACACACACACACACCTTCAGTTGTAGAATAGTACACATGTACTAACGCTCTTCCATAGTGTACATACTATTCTTTACTATGCCATTCAAGTTATATTTGATTTACTATTATTATTACTGTATTATTGAAAACAAAATTGTTAATATTACAATTATATATATATATAAAAAAACATGTAATTGCTTACCTGTTGGTGAGAGTTGAAAGCAATGAAAACTTAATTAATTTTTTTTAGTTTATTTAATTTAATTTAAAATTATTTATTTATTAAAATTTATTTAAATTTAAATTTTAAAATTTATTTATTAAATTTAAAAAATTAATAGCGTTTCACACCACTTCAACCCTCCCCCCCCCCCCCGCCCCCCCTCCCCATCCTGGGTTGAACAAGAAGGGAAGTGAACTGTCAGGAGAAAGCGCAAAGCCATTACGACTATATAGCACTGGGAAGGGATCAGGATAAGGAATTTGGGATGGGACCGGGGGGGGGGGGGGTAAGGGTGCCCAACCTCTAATCCCGGACGGTCGGGGATTGAACGCCGACGTGCATGAAGCGAGACCGTCGCTCTACCGTTCAGCCCAAGTGGTTGGACAGTGGTTAGATGAGGAAGAAGTTGGATAAGAGATAGGCAAGGATTGAAGAAAGATGTATACGTTTCGTAAGTGGATTCGTAAATTCTCGGTGAATCCTTATTTTGTTAGGACTTATGTAAAATCCATAAACAATATGGATGCTGAATTTTCTGACAGAATTACAAAAAGTTGAAAAAACTTAATTGAATATGCCATGTATATTGGAGATTTTTTTCAGGGATACTCCTTGCGCGGGTCCCTAAGCTTCTGGCTGGCCCACTAAATTTTGTAGACATTACATATATAAATATTTCACATAATTATTACTGGGTATGGCCACAAAAATAGCATATATTAAGTGGGGGCTCGATGCACAAGGCACTTTGAAAGATAAACGACATACACTTGCAAATCTGAGTGTGACTGTCTAGTCAAGGCATGATGGAATGCTTTCAAGAATAAACAGTCTTGGTAATGCTTCAGTGTCCTGTGTGCTTCTTACTGCTCTCTGTCAAGCTGTTTATACTTGCAATGCTTCCTCTCTCTCTCTCTCTCTCTCTCTCTCTCTCTCTCTCTCTCCTGACGTGCTCTCTTCTCTCTCTCTCTCTCTCCTGACGTGCTCTCTTCTCTCTCTCTCTCTCTCCTGACGTGCTCTCTTCTCTCTCTCTCTCTCTCTCTCTCTCTCTCTCTCTCTCTCCTGACGTGCTCTCTTCTCTCTCTCTCTCTCTCTCTCTCTCTCTCCTGACGTGCTCTCTTCTCTGCTTTCAGACCTCCTGCTTTCTTACCTCTTCCGTTTCTCTCTGCTATTTTCTGACCTTCCGCTTTCTCACCTCTTGCGCTTCCTTCTACTAGTTTCTGACCTCCAGCTTTCACACCTGCTTTCCAGCTTTCTGTTTGTTTTACCTACGATTTTCTGCTTTCTGAACACCTGTTTTTTTACCTACGTTCTTACTTCCCAACTCCCCCTGCTTTCCAACGTCCTGGTTTCTAACTCTCTATGTTACGACTCCGCTGGTTCCCCATAATGCTTGTTAACTGGGAAGGGAGGAAGAGACATCACCAGGCGAGCACCTGATGCCTGAGTAATGCTTTCCTCGCTATTTTCCGTGTTGCTTGCAGCGTGCGTGTGGCTGGAATGTTAAACAAACGCTCCATCAGACTCAGTGTGTAGGTGTGTGGATGACGCTTGGCTCTGGGTGTCAGATTGTCCTTGCTGATGTCTGCATGTGGCTAGTACTTGTTAATGCTGCCTGCAGTCATCCAGTCGTCATACCGTGTGTCTTTTGTTTCTATTTGATGCTGCAAGGCAGATGGATAAGTGTGATTTGCATTCCTTATTTCCTCCCCCCCCCTGATGTTATCAAGTGATGTCTTGGGCTACGTTTATTAGCGAAGTGTGTGTGTTGCGGAAGGGGAATTATCATGGGAAGCGCCAAGCCATTACGACTATATAGCACTTGGAAGGGGTCAGGATAAGGATATGGGATGGGACGGTTGGGAAGGAATGGTACCCAACCACTTGAACGGTCGGGGATTGAAAGCCGACGTGAATGAAGCGAGGCCGTCGCTCTACCGTCCAGCCCAACTGGTTGGGCTCTGTGGTGCGGAGTGCAGGGATGGTCTCTGGCTCTGCAGGATGACAAGAAAGAGTTGTGTTTATGTTGTGTTTATGACACGGTTCCATTAAGCGAGGCACGAAGGCGGAACTTGCCCTTCGCTGCTACTTGTACCCGTGTTAACTTATTCGCATCTTACACACACGAAGATAATGCAAAAAAAAAAAATATATGGTAAACCACCATCATACGAATACTATTATCCTCTAAAGCATTTACGCAGCAGTTACCAAGTAAAAGTAATTCTAGAGGGTAATTCGCCACATTATTTAAGAAACTCTTGATGACTTTCCTTCTGTGGTATAAATATTATTTTCTGGTCCCGTAATTCTCCAAAATGTTAAGTTCATTTTTAGAAGGTAAACACAGGAAGGTGCGCCAGATGTGTGCCTGGTGACATCAGATATTACACCCTATATTAACAAGATGTCATATTAAACATACACGGGCAGAAGCAAAACAAAAAACACGGGATATTTTTGGGTTTAAACAAAATGAAATTCTGAAGCTTCCAATTATTACTATCAATCTTGCGAGAAATCGTTCTTCAAATCACCCACAAAATCATAATTGAACTCCCAAGGAAGTTTTGTGTGTGTGAAATATTAGCGCGGATCTGAGCTGATGTCTGCCCGCCTGAGGTGGTGATAGATGGGCCGAGTTGGCTTCAGCTTTACAGCATGGACAACGATCCACACTTTCTTACGCACACACAAGCGGTGTTCCCACAAATTATAACCCGAGAAGCAGTCTGATACGTTTGGTGTGTGATGGATGGTGGTGGTTTTGGAGTCGGCTACTCTGAACAAAAAGTTGCAAGTAGCACGGGCTATGGTGAGCCCGTAGTGGACTTACCTGGGGATAGAGGGTTCCCAGCCTCCATTTTGAGCACCTTGACAGTGACGTGCTTAGTCAGGTATGCGATTGGAAAATGGGTACAACTGACTAGTTGTATCCCCCCCCCCTCCATCCCTTCCCATCGTTGGCCAACCGATTTGGAAAATTTAATGCATAATAATAAAAATTAGAAAGTATAATAATACCGGTTAAAAATAATTGCTAACACGAATAGGCAAACAAAACGTGTATAAAACTCCATAGGTTAATTTTGCCCAAATTAAATGCATTTGGCCACATAATCCATCAAAGTGAATTTTCCAATTAACTCTTGGGCGTCGGGGGAAGCAGAGGTCGATTATACTCAGCTGACTTTCTTGCTACAGAACTAATAACACAGAGGACGGGTACAAGTGTTTGAACAAATCCACAAGGGCCGTGGCGAGGATTCGAAGCTGCGTCCGGGAGCATCCCAGACACTGCCTTAATCGACTGAGCTACGACAGGGTTAAAAAGGGTTGAAATAAATAAATAAAATAATAAAAAAATAAATAAATAAATAAATAAATAAATAATTTCAACCCTTTTAACCCTGTCGTAGCTCAGTCGATTAAGGCAGTGTCTGGGATGCTCCCGGACGCAGGTTCGAATCCTCGTCACGGCCCTTGTGGATTTGTTCATTTGATGCATCACGTTAGTGTGATCTCTGTGTGTGATGGGGTACAAGTGTTTGTTTTGTGACTAGAATTTCCATCTTAGAGGAATATAGATCATAACTTTATTATGTGTTGAGTTCTAATATATTATATATATTAGAATATTCTAATATATTATATATATTAGAATATTCTAATATATTATATATATTAGAATATTCTAATATATTATATATATTAGAATATTGTGCAGATTTAGATACTGGTTAGGTTAGGTGTTTAGGTTCTGTTGGCGATTATTTGTATTTGTAGTACGTGGGTGAAGCATTTACAGCGTTGTGGTTCGAACAAAATTCGGCAGTGAAACACTTGTTCCGGATATGTTCGAACGTCAGCAGTTGTGAGTCGTGTGTAAACCGCTTTTCATTCATAAACAGCGGGAGGGGGGGGGGTGGTGCTGGCGGGTGCATGGAATCACTTTTGGATCTTTGTTTGGAGGACGGGCTGGTATTTGTAGTACGTTGGTGAAGTATTTACAGCTTTGTGGTTCGAACAAAAGTCGTCAGTGAAGCACTTGTTCAGGTAGTGTTCGAACGTCAGCAGTTGTGAGTCGTGTGTAAGCCGTTTTTCATTCATAAACAGCTGGGGGTTTGGCGGGTGCATGGAATGGTCTTTGGCCTTTGTTTATGAGAACGGGCTGAACAATCGCCATCAGAACCTCAACGCCTAACCTACGGCTAACTTTAACATATAGAACTTTAATAAATAATAATATTAATATATAAATCTGATCAAACCAATTTTTAATGCAATATACGTCAAGATTGATCAATGCGTCGTGTTCCGACAAACCACTGGAACATTATCTAACACAGTGCACAGTTACAAACCCATTAAGATTTCAACTTAGATTCAACAGAGCAGAAGAAGTTGTTAAACACATATGGCAAAATCTTACTGAAGCGACCATACGAGTCATAAATACTCATACTCCGCCCAAGTAAAACAGAAACAAGCAACACTTAGTGGGCCAGCCAGAGGCTTAGGGCCCGCGCAGGAATATCCTTGCAAAAAAAAAAAAAAAATGCGTCGTGTGGGAAGGCCGCAGCTTTAACAAGCCTGGCTGAGGACTGACCGTCAGTAGCACTTTTCACTCAGTAAATAGAGTTTTGGCGGCTAAACTTCGTGTGTTCGTATCGCACCTCCTTTAAATATTTCATAGGCGTTCTTAAAATAAAAATAAATCACCAACAGCATCAAAATATCAAACCCAACACAATCTAGGCCAATGCATAAAATTATAGTAGATATTAATACTAATTTCCATGTTCTAAATTAACGCTTTTGGCTACATTAAAATGCAGCTTCACTTAAATTTATGAAATCGGCTACACTTAAATTTATGAAATTTTGGCTACACTTTAAATTTATGAAATCGTCTTTAGGGTCGGCCTCACCTTGCTACGAGCATTTTGTGAATATAGCCAATGTCAGGCGAACGCTCTCAGTTGCGTCGGATATTTGAGTAAATGCCGCGAACTGGTAAACCGTCGCTAGTCAGTGTTTACTGAAAGTTTTCTCTGTGAGGTGTGAAAAACTTTTCGCTCGAGGATATGTGCAGTGTTTTTTGTTTTACGTGTTGCTGAAACATGTCGCAGTGCGATACAGAGGGACTTATATGGCGTTGATAGCTGAGAGGAGAGAGATTAGGGTAGGTGATATTTCCTCGTTGTTAATAGGTTGTTAGGGCAAGTTTGGCTGTGCTACTTCTCTCTGGAAATGCGTCAAGCTTTACAAATTAACAATAAGTTGAGTGTGTTTTGGTTCTGGTAGCTGCAGAAACACATTACAATATTCGAGATGTGCATAGTGTGGTATAGTGCTGTAAGGTGATCTCTTCAGTTATAGGTTAGGTAATAATTGTAATTACGAAGCAATAAGATGCTTATCTTAAGATACTAACAAGGTTAGGTAAGGTCGGTGTTTTCTATGAATCTTTTTTAGGGGTATCTATTATGTTAAGTATGTCACCTATGCACATATTTAATAAGTCAATATTGACTTATTAAATTTGCGAGAACGGGTTGCTTCAGTGGCGTGACTAGGCTGATGACTTCAGTGACTAGGCTACAGTAGTTATATGTGATAGCGTAAACTGTGAGTAGTTTATATAACTAGTTTCGTCTATATCGAGTAATTTTTTAATAGACTTTACATCTTGGCCTAAATGTTCGTGTTATTTACGTCCTAAACGACGTATAGGCTATAAGTTACAGGCCTAAAATAAGGCCTATAACGTCGGATAGTTGGTTGTATGTTTCTTTAATTGTATGCATGGTCTTAGTTTGCTTTCCAAACTTAAAGGAAACGGTAGAAAGTCTTTAGGCCAATGTTAGGAAAATTTTATATATATAAATCAAGCATCAGTCGCCTAATTTTTTCTAACTTAGGCTTTAGACAGTCCAGCGACCCTTCTTGAGGTTATCTTGAGATGATTTCGGGGCTTTAGTGTCCCCGCGGCCCGGTCCTCGACCAGGCCTCCACCCCCAGGAAGCAGCCCGTGACAGCTGACTAACTCCCAGGTACCTATTTACTGCAAGGTAACAGGGGCATTCAGGGTGAAAGAAACTTTGCCCATTTGTTTCTGCCTCGTGCGGGAATCGAACCCGCGCCACAGAATTACGAGTCCTGCGCGCTATCCACCAGGCTACGAGGCCCCCTTCTGTTTAACTAGAACGTACGTCACACACACAGAGATCACACTAACGTGATGCATCAAATGAACAAATCCACAAGGGCCGTGACGAGGATTCGAACCTGCGTCCGAGAGTCGTAGCTCAGTCGATTAAGGCAGTGTCTGGGATGCTCCCGGACGCAGGTTCGAATCCTCGTCACGGCCCTTGTGGATTTGTTCATTAGAACGTACGTCTCCATTAAACCCAACTTCCAGTTCATAAGATAATTCAGTTGTCAACCTAAACGCGTTTACTGAACGGGGTGAGAATAGCTTGAGCTACCTCATCCCTTTGTGTGTATTTTACCTCAATAAACTTATTTCAATTTCAATACCTAAACGTGACAAACATGTATGAATTTGTTCAGGTAATATATTTAGCACTACACATAGAAATCGCAATAACGTGATGCATCAAATGGAAAAAAAAACCTCTTGGAAGCAGGTTCGAATCCTCGTCACGGCCCTTGTGGATTTGTTTATATATTGCACTAGTTAAATTTGTTGTTAGTTTTTTGCGGGGCTGATAATACTCCGGGGTCTAATTATCGCCGTGATCATGGGAGACTGTCTTGTACCTAACATGGAGGGAGGGAGGGGGGGGGGGAATGTCAGTGGTTCGACCGTCGACATAATACGCGTTCAAACGACTGTAACCAACTGTAAAACCCGTACTCACCACCACCTCGGTGCATTCACCCACTGTGGATACACCGAGTTTACTTAAGGCATGAACTCTGATTAGACTTGAAGAATGAACAAATCCACAAGGGCCGTGACGAGGATTCGAACCTGCGTCCGGGAGCATCTTGAAGAAGGCCTGCTGGTTGTTCACTAACATATATAGTAGGGGGGTCTTCATAACCCTTCCGTCGTTTGAAGATCTGAACCATGGCTCACAAGACATGAAAATTCTTGTGAAAAGTTTTACAAAATCTGTTTTGCCTCTTCGTCTTTCGTCCTGTTGCCGTGTGTCAATGTGAAATAGCTCGTTTGTAAAGTTAAATAAAAGCTAAAATTTTAATTGGATGGCAATTAATACCGGCAGTAAAGCAATTTTACTGAATGCAGCCAAATTTATCGCTGAAATTATTACTACAAATACCACTACGGTTATTACTGATAACTTACGATTTTCATACTAATATTGTTCAACAAATATTTTGAATCTTAAAATAATTTAAATCTATAGCTCAAATTGGCTCGAAGACCCTTCGAAGATCCTAGCCTCTTTCTTGAACTATGCTCATCAAACACGAGGAGATTCCGCTGATCACAGTTGAACTTTTTTAATATTAATGGATAGTTAATTGCTGTGCTGGTGGAGCTAGCGTAAGGATGAGTGAGTTTTCCTGATGCCAGAGATAATAAAAATTGGCAGGTTTTACGAAGATATTTTACTGTTTGGCAATTAGTAAAGTACTGTTGCAGTGACAAAAGTCGTGGATTTTTGTAACTTGGGTTTGAAGGGTTGCACAGAGTTATTGGTATTTGCTCTTGGATTATTTCCTTTCTGTGGTTAAAATTTCAATATTTTCATTATTCTTTCTTTAATTTATTCTTTTAAATGCAAGAAACGCACTAATAATTTATCAATTGATATTTTGCGAATTGGCAATAAAATTATGGCCGAAGACTTTGCATAATTGTCCTCATTAGTGAGTTAACTAATTCACAAATACCAAATACTACCAAGAGTTCGCGTTAATTTCTATGTTCCACCTCTTTGCATATTTATTAGAATGAAGCATTTATGCATTTCTTATGCTGTATAATGTTTTATATTTTTTACGTGACTTAAATTTAAATGTAAAAAAAATCTTTAACTGAAATCTAGTTTCGATGAATTAGTGGAAAGTATTTTTAGCGTGTTAATAAAGGCGAGTTATATGTGTTCTTGTTCCCAGTGTACTGGGGTTGAAAATTGTGTAATATATATATATATATATATATATATATATATATATATATATATATATATATATATATATAATATATATATATATAGTCACGGGGTCTAAGTGAAGCTGATAACATAGGGCAGTAAAATGGCATTACGCTATATTTTTTACCAGAGTAAAATAAAATGTGAAAGCTCAATTTGGAAATGAAGTCACTGTCGCTTTTGTCAATTAAAAGATGACAATTTTATGTTTTTTTTGCATAAAAGAAAATTTTCCGATATTTTGTAATCGGCCTATGCGACCATATATATAAAATAAATACAATTATTCCATAAATTTATATATTCTCGCGTATAAAAGCCACAGCCATAACTGCATTATTATATATTTAAAAAATTTTTGTTACCTTATATATATATATACATATATATATATACACACTATATATATCAAATATATATATATATATATATATTGATATATATTGATATTATAGTGTATAACTTAAATATTTATAGCAATTAAATGTACCAATTTATTGGTAAACGTTTATTAGGGTGAAAGTGATATTAAACAAGCTGAGCTCAAGATAAACAACTGAATTTGGCATAAATGTCAAGATAAGAATCATGCAGGAAAACGTTTGTACTGAGAGGAGACGCTCCTTAATTACCCTCTTATTCAGTCTTGCTTTTTTAAGGATGCTCGCGGTAATTAATCCGGCTCGTCTAATTGCTCAAGAAAACGCGGAACCTGTCACGCTAACCCGCTTAATCAGCTTCATTACTCCAATACACCGCAAAATGTCTCATTCGCTTTCAGACAAGCAATTGCTCGATATATTCCAGTAATACTAACGATGCAAATCGTCCCCGTTAACATGCGTTTAGTAACCGAGGCTTAATTTCCCCTCGTGACGATTTGATAACGAGTAGATAGTTTCTTGCTTTGTTAATAAGGCTTGCGATTCTAGCATGGTGGCTGCCTGTTTTCTTATGTGGGGAAGGGGGGGGTAGGGGGAATTGCCAGCCTCGTGGAAGGAGGAGTAAAGGAATTCTAGCTGCCAAGGCAGCCCATCCTGTAGGGAGCGATCCCAACATCACTAAACTGATGTATGTACTAAATGCCACGCACGTTTGGGTTGGAGGTAGGGATGTAGGGAAGGTATGGATTGCTCCTCTGGTATAACTTCCAGTAATATTCTGGAATGTACTCACCGAGTATATATTTTGAGTATGATCACTCGCCGAGTACATATTGAGTAGTATTCGGATCACCCTATATATATACTCGTGTCGAATATGTGCTTCAAGAACACATGTGTGTAATCTACGACCACGTCAAGGGGATAACCACCCCCCCCCCCTCCCCCAAGACCAGGGGCGAGATTCACGAAGCAGTTACGCAAGCACTTACGAACGTGTACATCTTTCCTCAATTTTTGACGGCTTTGGTTACACTTATTAAACAGTTAATGAGCTCCAAAGCACCAGGAGGCTGTTTATAACAACTACCACAGTTGATTAGGAGGTTTTTCACGCTTGTAAACTGTTTAATAAATGTAACCAAAGCCGTCAAAGATTGAGGAAAGATGTACAGGTTCGTAAGTACTTGCGTAAATGCTTCGTGAATCTGGTCCCAGATCTCTATATCCACACAGCCGTAGAGTCTTTTGAGCTTTTGGGTTATTTTTCCCCCCCCCCCCCCAAACCGTGAAAAATGGAGTAGGAAATATGTCTCACTCAGGAGTGAGACATATTTCCGAAAATATGTCTCACTCCTGAGACATATAAAGGCGAAAGGGGACAATATTATTTCCTCTGTCCAACACATTTATTTCCTATTTCTCCCCCCCTACCCAACCCTCCCCCCCATCACCCCCTCCCCATTCCCCCCTTTCCCCCATTTCCCATCCCCCGACGAACAACCTCGTACTGCATGCGTACAACTAAAAATGCGTACAACCAAAAATGTACGCAAAATGCGTACAACCTCGACGAATTGCGTATTTCAAAGCCCCGTCACTTCGCAGTTACTCTTTTCCGCCCGTTCTCACTTTTCGCTTTATTAAAGCTTTGTTTTTTTTTTTTCCCTTGCGATATTTCTCGCTAATCCTCCAGTTGTCTTTTTTGTGCTTTATTGCGTCGCTTTGTACATGCACATGCGTTTTAACGGTATTGTTCATGCACATGCGTTTAAACGGTATTGTATATGCACGTGCGTTTAAACGGTATTGTACATGCACATGCGTTTAAACGGTATTGTACATGCACAGTGCGTTTAAACGGTATTGTATATGCACATGCGTTTTAACGGTATTGTTCATGCACGTGCGTTAAACGGAATTGTACATGCACACGCCTTTAAAGGGTATTGTACATGCGCATTATTTCACTGATTGTGATTAGAGGACGCAGTCCACTGTGCTACAGGACTCTTAGTATCACTAGTAGGGAGGCTACCGGTGAAGCTGATGGGGGGGGGGGGGCGAAGGGTGAGGGGGTATGGGGGGTATGAGAGGACATGGGGGGGGGGGAGAGGGAGGTGTGGAGGTCTGGAGGTGGGGAAGAATAACTGGGATGGGTATCGAAGGGTTTGGTGTGGTGGCAGCTCTTGCTACCACAAGAGGTGTGGTGGTAGTCGGAGCTCTTGCCGTGGGTGATGTGGTGTGGTGGTTGCCGGAGCTCTTGCCGTGGGTGATGTGGTGTGGTGGTTGCCGGAGCTCTTGCCGTGGGTGGTGGTGTGGTGGTAGCCGGAGCTCTTGCCGTGGGTGATGTGGTGTGGTGGTTGCCGGAGCTCTTGCCGTGGGTGATGTGGTGTGGTGGTAGCCGGAGCTCTTGCTGTGGGTGTGGTGGTGTGTGGTGGTAGCCGGAGCTCTTGCTGTGGGTGTGGTGGTAGCCGGAGCTCTTGCCGTGGGTGGTGGTGTGTGGTGGTAGCCGGAGCTCTTGCTGTGGGTGTGGTGGTGTGTGGTGGTAGCCGGAGCTCTTGCTATCATAAAGTTGTAACCATCCGGCAAACATCCGGTTTTACCGGGCTAATTCCTTCATTGTCTCGCTGATAATATGCAATTTGCACGCTTGGCTCGGGGTAATTTAATAATATCTGTCCGATTTAATTATTAGAAACGTAGTTGATTTTAGCTTCCATAAATGCCTTTTGTTCTAAAGTATAATTGAACCTAATGACACATTGTTGGAGTTAGCAAACCAATCCATCAACTGGGAGGTATGATTGACGGGCGTCTTGTTACTACGACCATCTGTCACATTCAGTTACTCTCTCCCCCGTACACTCCGTCACTCTCTTGTCATAGAGTGCTTGAGTGCGATATTTATGAGGTAATTTGTCTAATGTAGTTAAGTCTTGCTGCGCAGAGATTCCCATATGTGCGAAGCGTCGCGCGGTAAGGTGTTAGCACGTAAAACTAATTCCACGGCTGCGTAGTCGGTCCTTTCCGGTAAATTTTAGGCCCACCGAATAAGTCCGCAAAACGGGGTGAATGGGCCCCCCCCCCTCATCATGCTAACGACGTCAGGAAGCAGCCAATCACCACACACGCCGGACAACGACTGGAGGACCGTCTGTTAGGTTAGGAGAGGGAACTTTAATTGACGATTTTCATGACGGTTTGAAACCTTAGGGGAACTTTTTGCCCTCTTAACCTATCAGAGGACCCTTAACTTGCTGTTTTTGAAAAAAAATTCTTAAATTTATTTTCAATTGAATTTAATTTTTAAATTTACGGCCTCTTGGCCGTAGCGCATACGAGCGAAAAGTGACGTACTTTATAAGTGACGTACTTTATAACTGACGTACTTTATAACTGACGTACTTTATGACGTACTTTATGACGTACTTATACGTTGATGTCGTCCGCTGTTGTAGATTGCGTGTAGCCTAGATGTCTCTATTTTATGTTCTGTGTTTAAATGTTTAGTTGTGTTTAAATGTGAGTTTCCGCCTTGTAAGGCTATTGAATTAGTGTTAGGCGTGATCGAATGTTTTAAAGAGGTCTTTCCATATTTATGTAATTTTCAGCCGATAGTTTGTTTATTAAAATTAAGGCATAATAATGTATCCTTAATGCTGTATTGATGACTGTGTGAACTGGAATTTCTTTAAAATGAACAAGTTCAACTATGCGCCTCGGATGACGTCTAACGAGTTAAACTTGTCAATCTCTGTTTTAAACTTGATGCTGCAGTCGTAGATGACATCACCTGGACGTGATGTCATTGTGCTACGTCACAAAGGCTGACAATTTGAATATATGCAATGTATTGTCAGCTGTGCAATGGAAGATTTCGTAATATCTACTTTACTAACAACATGTTAATTTTCTTTGACCCGTGTAATGGTAAGGAGCTGGAACTTAGTACCCCTCTTTAGTGTTGTGGGTGTAGCAGGTGCTGTGGGTGTAGCAGGTGCTGTGGGTGTAGCAGGTGTTGTGGGTGTAGCAGGTGCTGTGGGTGAAGCAGGTGTTGTGGGTGTAGCAGGTGTTGTGGGTGAAGCAGGTGCTGTGGGTGAAGCAGGTGTTGTGGGTGAAGCAGGTGCTGTGGGTGTAGCAGGTGCTGTGGGTGTAGCAGGTGTTGTGGGTGAAGCAGGTGCTGTGGGTGAAGCAGGTGTTGTGGGTGAAGCAGGTGCTGTGGGTGTAGCAGGTGCTGTGGGTGTAGCAGGTGTTGTGGGTGAAGCAGGTGCTGTGGGTGAAGCAGGTGTTGTGGGTGTAGCAGGTGCTGTGGGTGAAGCAGGTGTTGTGGGTGTAGCAGGTGTTGTGGGTGAAGCAGGTGTTGTGGGTGTAGCAGGTGCTGTGGGTGAAGCAGGTGTTGTGGGTGTAGCAGGTGCTGTGGGTGAAGCAGGTGCTGTGGGTGAAGCAGGTGTTGTGGGTGTAGCGGGTATTAATTGATTAAAATTTGTCTACCATGCCGAGTAGAATTATGATAATTTCTTAGCCAACAGGAAAGTAAAGTACTATTTAAAAACAAACAACAAAAAGCAGGTCATACGAAGGTTCTAAAATGCACACTTTGCACCTTTAGTAATTATCAGTTGCAAAATAGCCAAAGACAAGTGATGAAATATTGCTGAACCACAACCAGCTTTTGATTCCCACATGGGCAATTATCTAGTGATTTTAGTGTCCCTATTAAGCCTAGTATCATTAAGAAAGGCTTATAGACCGCGCTGGAATATCCCTAATAACTATAGACTAGTTATCCTGCACAAACACGATAATGTTATCAAAACAAGAGTAAAACCAGTGCGCTAAAACAGAAGGGTGAAATAGACCGGAGAAAAGGAGCAAAAACCCCACCTCCATTTAAAACTAAATATCACAGTAACAAAGTTATTGCGAATAACCGAACTCAATCACGGGCTCACCATAGCCCGTGCTACATGGACATTTCGTTCTGAGTAGCTAAATCTAAAACAACAACAACAACAACACACACAGAGATCACACTAACGTGATACCTTACCTTACCTTGAGGTTACCTTGAGGTGCTTCCGGGGCTTAGCGTCCCCGCGGCCCGGTCGTCGACCAGGCCTCCTGGTTGCTGGACTGATCAACCAGGCTGTTGGACGCGGCTGCTCGCAGCCTGACGTATGAGTCACAGCCTGGTTGATCAGGTATCCTTTGGAGGTGCTTATCCAGTTCTCTCTTGAACACTGTGAGGGGATTGCCAGTTATGCCCCTTATGTGTAGCATCAAATGAACTAATATTTTGAGCTCAGTTGATTAAGGCAGTGTCTGGGATGCTCCCGGACGCAGGTTCGAATCCTCGTCACGGCCCTTGTGGATTTGTTCAACAACAGTATAGTTTAGTCTCCAATGAGGCTGAAGGCTGGTAGGCTGATGCTCGTGGATTACAGGACAAAATGCAGTCTCTCGAGCTTCGTTTGATGCCGTCTTTGGAATATTATCTTCAAAGCGAAGTGTTGCTTTCGTGGTAATAATTAAAGCCGAGACACTGCAGTCACATCTGGTTGGGCTTCGCAGTATCACGCAAAGTTTGTTGAACCCTTGTTAGGAAGGGTCGTTGACTGTGTAACAGGTCGGATAGGCTAGGTACGAGTGATTAAGGCGAGCGGAGTTCTTAGAAGAGTTGTAAGGGGGGGGGGGTGAAGAGGTTCTTAACTCTTTAGCAATTACAGACCCTCATTACGGGCTCACCATAGCCCGTGCTACATGGACACTTCGTACTGAGTAGCTGAATCTAAAACAACAAACAAACAGACCCTCCCCCCCCCCCTAGTAGATTTCTAAAAGACTCCCCACACACTCTCTTGGTTAGACTGTCGCTTCGTCTTATAATCTCGCTCTGCAACCTCTTCCCTAATTCTTTTTTCCTTGGGCGATATACCGTTGCCAAGATCAAACCATTCCTGTCGAGGTGTTAGGCTAGCAGGCCAGGGGGCTAGATTAACGAAAGCACTTAGGCAAGCACTTACGAACCTGTACATCTTTTCTCAATCTTTGGCGGCTTTGTTTCCAATTATTAAACAGTTAATGAGCTCCGAAGCACTAGGAGGCTGTTTATAACAATAACAATAGTTGAATGGGAAGTTTTCATGCTTGTAAAGTGTTTAATAAATGTAACCAAAGCCGTCAAAGATTGAAGAAAGATGTACACGTTTGTAAGTGCTTGCGTAACTGCTTCGTGAATCTGGTCCCTGGTCGCTAGGCTTTGATAGCTTTTCCCATCCTCTCACAAGCCATGCTTCACCTCATTAATGTTCAACTGACCTTAAACAAGCTGAGGTTCATTGGTTGTTACTTTATTGAATGTCATTTGTTTAATGAATGTGAGTAATATATCGGATATTTGCTAACTGTACACTATATGAATTGGTTGCCATAATATACAGATATTATATACAGATTATTATATACAGAATGCTCATGTATTTTAAAAGATAAAATATTTTGGCAAATATAAAGGCAAAAGCCCAGTGTCATTTGTAGAACCTTTGGGCTCGTCTCTAAATACCTATTTATAAATTGGGGGGGTTGGACTAGAGGGTTATTAAGGCCGCCACAATCACTTACTGACACCCCATTATGTATACTTTTATCCTAAACTTAGTTAAAAATTTCCCTGAGGCTTTATGAACGCGAAATATATTAATCTCGCTACACATAGACTCCGTTGCTGGTGGGAACCATTCTCTTCACTAGAGTAACTGTTCCCAGCACAGGCAGACACTATAGTAAATGCTCCCAGCACAGGCAGACACTATTGTAAATGCTCCCAGCACAGGCAGACACTATAGCAACTGCTCCCAGCACAGGCAGACACTATTGTAAATGCTCCCAGCACAGGCAGACACTATAGCAACTGCTCCCAGCACAGGCAGACACTATAGTAAATGCTCCCAGCACAGGCAGACACTATAGTAAATGCTCCCAGCACAGGCAGACACTATAGCAACTGCTCCCAGCACAGGCAGACACTATTGTAAATGCTCCCAGCACAGGCAGACACTATAGCAACTGCTCACAGCACAGTCAGACACTATAGCAACTGCTCCCAGCACAGGCAGACACTATAGTAAATGCTCCCAGCACAGGCAGACACTATTGTAAATGCTCCCAGCACAGGCAGACACTATAGCAACTGCTCCCAGCACAGGCAGACACTATAGCAACTGCTCCCAGCACAGGCAGACACTATAGCAACTGCTCCCAGCACAGGCAGACACTATAGCAACTGCTCCCAGCACAGGCAGACACTATAGCAACTGCTCCCAGCACAGGCAGACACTATAGCAACTGCTCCCAGCACAGGCAGACACTATAGCAACTGCTCCCAGCACAGGCAGACACTATAGCAACTGCTCCCAGCACAGGCAGACACTATAGTAAATGCTCCCAGCACAGGCAGACACTATTGTAAATGCTCCCAGCACAGGCAGACACTATAGCAACTGCTCACAGCACAGTCAGACACTATAGCAACTGCTCCCAGCACAGGCAGACACTATAGCAACTGCTCCCAGCACAGGCAGACACTACAGCAACTGTTCCCAGCACAGGCAGACACTATAGCAACTGCTCCCAGCACAGGCAGACACTATAGCAACTGCTCCCAGCACAGGCAGACACTATAGCAACTGCTCCCAGCACAGGCAGACACTACAGCAACTGTTCCCAGCACAGGCAGACACTATAGCAACTGCTCCCAGCACAGGCAGACACTATAGCAACTGCTCCCAGCACAGGCAGACACTATAGCAACTGCTCCCAGCACAGGCAGACACTATAGCAACTGCTCCCAGCACAGTCAGACACTATAGCAACTGCTCCCAGCACAGGCAGAAGCTGGAACACACTCAGACTTGTATAATCAACAGGTGAAACTCATAAGGGAAAGTTCTAACTAACATAATAATAGTTAAAATTACTTGGCTACAAAAACTACCATGTTCCAGTATGAGTTTCCTAATTAGCTCACGCCACTCGGTAAATATAAACGATAATGCTATTAAAGTCAATATTGTACTATTAAATATACCGTTTCTCAACCTCGCAAGCTTGAAATCACTTGAAATCACGGGTTTTAAGTTCCCGTTTTTTTTTGAGCTTTTGAACTGGTTCATCTCGTCACTTTTCTAGTACTGAATTACGTCCTTATGGACTCTTTTTAAGTTTTATATTAAGACTTGTCATGACATTATAACTCTTCTCGTAATATGTTTCATAGGAAGTGTAATGTATTTTGAAAATATTACTAGTAATAAATCTCTAAGTTTGTAAGATCGGAAACAGACTTATACTTACTCGTGTAAGTGTAAGTGTAAGTGTTTACAATTACCCATCGTCCTGTCGTTTACTACCGAGTAATTAAGCTACTTCCCCGCCTCAAATATACTGTCTTTCACTGATTTTTATGAACTAATGTTTTTTTGTTCTCAAAAAGATGTATATTCCGGAACAAATCCACACGGGCCGTGACGTAGGTTCGAACCCTCGTCACGACCCTTGTGGATTTGTTTATTTGATGCGTCACGCTATTGTGATTTCTATGTATACTGTATATTCCAGTTTTCAGGACACCTGATAATCAATTATGCTGTATATTTAGTAAATTTTGGTAGTGAAAGTTTTTTTTTAAGTTTTAGCTTTATTAAATATAACTGTAATCATTAAATTAAATTAATAATTAATTCTTGGTATTAGAGGCGTGGGAATGATGTCGCTCAACTGTTCGAAGCATCATTCCGAACGGATGTGTTACAGACAGATGTGTTACAGACAGATGTGTTACAGACAGATGTGTTACAGACAGATGTGTTACAGACAGATGTGTTACAGACAGATGTGTTACAGACAGATGTGTTACAGACAGATGTGTTACAGACAGATGTGTTACAGACAGATGTGTTGCAGACAGATGTGTTACAGACAGATGTGTTACAGACAGATGTGTTACAGACAGATGTGTTACAGACAGATGTGTTGCAGACAGATGTGTTACAGACAGATGTGTTGCAGACAGATGTGTTACAGACAGATGTGTTACAGACAGATGACACGCCAGGGTGATTAAAAATGTCTGACTCGGTAGTTGACTAACATGGAGCCCTTAACAGGCTGATCAATCTGCCAATATATGTAGCTATAACCCTAAAGTGTCACAATCTTGATCCATTTCTACTATTCCGTAACTTGCAAAGTCTGTTAAATTGGTTTAGTTTAGATTCGGGAAATGCCAGGGTGAATACCGGCTGGAAAATAAGGTAATAGAACAAATTGCAGGTAACCTAATAGGCCTTTGGTCGCTGGGCTTGTTTCAAGCGTAGGTTAGACACGTATATGAATCGGTCTGGGTGGATATAAATAGCTGTCTTGCATGGGGACCAACAGGCCGTCTCGTTCTGAGTAGAATTTTGTTAATTTGTATTTAGAATTGATCACTAGACACGGTGATCAACGCCTGTTACTGATCTAGGTCTTGCATTCTTCAATCAACCTGAAGATGAAACTTTAAGCAATTGCAAAAAAGCCAGTCAAAATAACGTGTTTTTTTTATAATTAGATCCCCAACATACGTATCTGAAGTATGTTCAAACGAATGTAGGTTCGCATCATATTTACAACGATAATTGTTTGTGAGATTTGATTAATAATTGTTAAACTTTGCGTTGCTTAGGTATAGTATTAATTGTAATTACGAGGCAATAAGATGCTTATCTTAACATACTAAGAAGGTTAGGTAAGGTCAGTGTTTTCTATGAAGCTTTTCAAGGTAAACTAGTATGTTTAGTATGTCACATATGCACGTATATAATAAGTCAATATTGACTATACGAAAGTGCGAGAACGGGTTGTTATATCAAAGCTAAATCGTGGTACGTTATGCAAATTAATTTGGCTGGCCCGATAATTTTACCGACAATTGTGAACTTGTCGACACGGGTCAAAAGCCATCTTTGTCATTACAGTAATAACGGGAATTATTGAATCAACTTTGACAGAGGTGTCCAGAAATCAACATGTAATTGACAGCTGTCCACTGCACCTGACAGCTGAGTGGACAGCGCTTCGGATTCGTAGTCCTGAGGTTCTGGGATCGATCCCCGATAGAGGCGGAGACAAATGGGCAAAATGTTCTTTCACCCTGATGCCTCTGTTACCTAGCAGTAAATAGGTATCTGGGAGATAGACAGCTGCTACGGGCTGCTTCCTGGGGTATGTGTAATAAAAAGGAGGCCTGGTCGAGGACCGGGCCGCGGGGACGCTAAGCCCCGAAATCTTCTCAAGATAACCTCAAGATACCTATAATTCTGACGACTTTCGTAGACGACTTGGGCTGGACGGTAGAACGATTGGCCCATACAAGGCAGCTCCTATTTATATCCACCCAATCTCATTCATATATGTCTTACCTACGCTTGAAACAATCAAAGGATCTTACATCTATAATGTTACGCGATAATTGGTTCTATATAATAACAACCCTCTTACCGAACCAGTATTTACCCACGTCTTTCTTAAATCTAAACTTATCCAATGTATACCCATTCGTTCGTGTTATATTATGGGTTGGTTCTTTTAAATACCTAATAATATCCCCTTTGTTATGCCCATTCATCAATTTGTACAACTCGATCATGTCAGGGAGCCGGTCGGCCGAGGGGACAGCACGCTGGACTTGTGATCCTGTGTTCCTGCGTTCGATCCCAGGCGCCGGCGAGAAACAATGGGCAGAGTTTCTTTCACCCTATGCCCCTGTTACCTAGCAGTAAAATAGGTACCTGGGTGTTAGTCAGCTGTCACGTGCTGCTTCCTGGGGGTGGAAGCCTGGTCGAGGACCGGGCCGCGGGGACACTAAAGCCCCGAAATCATCTCAAGATAACCTCAAGATAACCCCCTAATTCTTCGCATTACTAGAAAACGTAAATGAAGTGCTGATGAAGAGACACAATAAAGTGGGTGAAAAATGTTGACCAAACCACACATTAGAAATTGAAGAGACGACGACGTTTCGGTCCACCCTGGACCATTATCGACTTGATAATGGTCCAAGACGGATCGAAACGTCGTCGTCTCTTCAATTTCTAGTGTGGTTTGGGCAGCGTAAATGAAGTGTAGAGGCATTTTAAATCATAATAACAGATTTATTTCAGGGTAAATATCAGGTTTATATTTCCCATTCGCTATCACCCGATGGGGGTCTTCCTCAGGCGCCACACACAAACTGCTTGAGGAAATTGACTTATTTAGCAGAACAACGACTGTTCTTAAAGAGCGGCACATTTCCATCAGCCCGCAACTCCATTTCTAGCATTTAACTCTCACAAAAAATAAAGTATATCCTCTCAGGCTGCCAGCCTTCACATGAAAACATACAACCCGTTCTCGCACTTTCGTATAGTCAATATTGACTTATTAAATACGTACATATGTGACATACTAATTTATTGTGAATATTTTAGTTTACCTTGAAAAGCTTCATAGAAAACACCGACCTTACCTAACCTTCATAGTATGTTAAGATAAGCATCTTATTGCTTCGTAATTACAATTTTTACTTAACCTATTATAGGTATAGGTTAAGTAAGAAAGTGCGAGAACGGGTTGAAACATAAGATATAGTTGCTTGTTGTACCTATATAAGAACATAAGAACAAAGGCAACTGCAGAAGGCCTATTGGCCCATACGAGGCAGCTCCTATTTATAACCCCCCAATCCCACTCATATACATGTCCACCCCGCGCTTGAAACAATCGAGGGACCCCACATCCAGCACGTTACGCGGTAATTGGTTCCACAAATCAACAACCCTGTTACTGAACCAGTATTTACCCAAGTCTTTCCTAAATCTAAGTATAGCTGCAACAAACATGACTTGTTGTTAGGATACTCTCTCATAGATCAACATTCGTATCAAACTATCTAAATGTAAAGTGGGACGAGAATGGGATCCCTTAACGCACCCAAAATGTAACTAAACTTTGTATAACAACTCAATTCCAGAATCTATTAGGGGTTTCATACGCATATTCATGAGCCTCGAACCCACTCTCTCATTTTTTTCCCCTCCACACAAGTGATTACCCATCGTAAATGTTACTCTTTTTTGGGGGGGCAGGGCGGAAAAGTTGGTTGGTGAGACCCCCTAAAAAAAAAATAGTTTGATGAGAGTGTCTCGCTAATTGTTGACTGGCTGGGAAAAATCATCTATAGGGCAGTCACGCTGCGTGCCTGAATGGCCTCTGATGTGGGTAGGAGGGAGGGGAGGTTAGGGAATAGATGTAGGGGATGGCAGGAGCGGAAGGGGGGGGGATAGAGGGACTGAGGGAAGGGCTTGGTGGACCAACTTACGGAGGGATGGGCCGCCCACCAACGAGGAACAGGTGGAGAGCCATCTTGGGAGAGAGGGACGGTGTCGGGATAGCATAATATATCAGACTGTGTAACGTGCAAAATGGACGTTCTGAACATTATGATAAAATGTATTTTCAAATCCAAATGTCTAAAACATCAATTTTTTCGACTCCTGATGATATACATAATAAAGATATGATTGAAAACTACGATTAGTAAAATACAACAAAATAAAGATTGACTATTAATGGTAAATGAATGTCCGATGCTGAATTAAACGGTGTAATAAAAAATATATATATATGCATAACCTTGAAGGGGACGCGTAGTAACAAGGGGATGCCTACACCTGGAGGTGTATCCAGCCTCTCAGTGTATACACACATAGTTCTGTATCATGTCCAGGACATAAACATTCTCGCTATTTGGTCAGTAAGCATCCTCGGTGGCCGAAATAAGACCTTTCAACCTCTGGAGTTTCAAGTCCAACACCAGACCAAGAGGGGGACAAGAGTCGTTGACTCAACAACGGCTGAACACTATTTTTAATATGCTCGAGTTAGCGACCAAAAACATCGCCTTGATATAAGATACTTTGCCATTGCAACATTGGGGGGTAATGTCCAGGCTTGATACCTTTAGCTAAGTCGTCCTTGGAGCTTGGGCAAGTCACCTTGGGACCCGGGAACGCAGGCCATTGCTCTCTTTGGTGAAGACATCATAACGTCTGTGGCAAGAGTCAGTGGACCAGCCTGGCCCTGTCTTGTGCACTTAAACGACCCCCATTACTGACTGGACGACCTCCCACGACACTAACAGAAGAGAGGTTGGTCTTGCATGCCCCTACCTCAACTGAGCTCTCTTTACACATCTTCAGCCATACATTACACCACACAAGTAACGTAAAACTAACTTGACTTTAGCCTAGCCTGTCCTAACTTTAGTATGACCTGTCCTAACTTTAGTATGACCTGTCCTAACTTTAGTATGACCTGTCCTAACTTTAGTATGACCTGTCCTAACTTTAGTATGACCTGTCCTAACTTTAGTATGACCTGTCCTAACTTTAGTATGACCTGTCCTAACTTTAGTATGCCCTGTCCTAACTTTAGTATGACCTGTCCTAACTTTAGTATGACCTGTCCTAACTTTAGTATGACCTGTCCTAACTTTAGTATGACCTGTCCTAACTTTAGTATGACCTGTCCTAACTTTAGTATGACCTGTCCTAACTTTAGCATGACCTGTCCTAACTTTAGCATGACCTGTCCTAACTTTAGCATGACCTGTCCTAACTTTAGTATGACCTGTCCTAACTTTAGTATGACCTGTCCTAACTTTAGTATGACCTGTCCTAACTTTAGTATGCCCTGTCCTAACTTTAGTATGACCTGTCCTAACTTTAGTATGACCTGTCCTAACTTTAGTATGACCTGTCCTAACTTTAGTATGCCCTGTCCTAACTTTAGTATGCCCTGTCCTAACTTTAGCATGACCTGTCCTAACTAAATTAACAATGAGAGAAATATTCTGAAGTCCAAGATACAGCTTCCCGATAAGAATATATGGAGAGCTTGAGGTTTTAGAAGAGTTTATTAAAATCTGAGACGCTACGGAACTCTCCAGTCTTATTACTAATTTAATTTCTGTGGCGAGAAAGACCCGTCAGGTTGGGGCTCATTAAGACTTGCTAAACTAATTATACAACAAATCAGTCATCAGCTTCCTATAATGATGGCAAGAAGATGGACGAGTTTGTGATTGCTAAACTTTTAATTGTTTTGCCTTATATTTTGCTTTTATAAATAGTAAGTTGTTTCTTTATGTAGTGAAAGTTGTACTTTATTAATTCGGAAAATAATTGGTTTTAATAACACTTGAAGTAATCAATAATTCACACATATATAGCGAGAAAACTCTGTGGTTTATGATGAATATATTTTAATTCCTTTGTGTTAATTCCACCAGCAGTAATAACATTTAGATTCGAGACAATCAACTTGAGCTCCAAGGTGACTCGAACCCCCGACCGAGAGACTTCCAGCCTCCTGAAGTTATCCACTGAACCACCGAGACTTGTGAAATGTTATATAACCGAGTTTCTACTGAAATCACAGGATGTCTGAAGGCCTCTACTGAAGCCAGACCGAGTTTGATGTATAACCCCTCCCCAAGCACCCGGGTGAAGGTGCTGTTCAGTTCATCCACCGTACATTTCAACTCAGATTAGTTGGTGGTTCAGTGGTTGGCAGGAGGACAGGGAACTGGTGTGCGATGTATGGCTGGAGATGCGTAAAGACGGCCCAAAATAAGTGCTCTGTGCTCTCTACTACTAGTGTGGTAGTAGGTCGTCCAATCAGTAATTGGTCGTTTGAGTGCCTGAGGTAGGGGCCAGGTTGGTCCACTGACTTTGTACTCAGAAGTTGTGGTGGGGGAGTACGTGTGTTGTGGTGGGGAAGTACGTGTGTTGTGGTGGGGGATGCTTGTATTCACCTAGTTTTATTCACCTAGTTGTACTTGCGGGAGTTGAGCTCTGCTATTTCGCTCTGCTTGTATTCACCTAGTTGTGCTCGCGGGGGATGAGCTCTGCTCTTTCGGCCCGCTTCTCAACTGTCAATCAACTGTCATATTGTGATGTGGTGTAGGTGGTTTTGATGTGGTGTGGGTGCTTATATTGAACTATCCCTATCTAACTACGGGGGAAGTGAGGTCTCGCTCTTAATGCCCCACCTACTAGCCTTGCTATATCTGTTGGGTTATAATTTAACTATTCTGACGTTCGAATTCTTTGTCGAATCTGACCTTAAAGTTGTGGATAGAGGTGGCTTCCACAACTTCTTCCTTCATTGCATTCCATTTGTTGACCTCCCGTACAAGGTAGAGTATTACCTTAAATTTCTAACTTATTTGTGTTTCCAGCTTCCATTTATCTGGAAAACCTATTTTATAGCAATTGTTTGAAAGTTTATTGTCTATCACAGACGTGGCCATTCTTTTACAATGCTAACCAGCATGTGCAAATTTTCTTCTGTTCTCCGTGGACAGTCACATTAATTCACTTTGTTTGGAAAATATAAACATTCGAAAAAGAAGGGAATGGGAGGAATTACCAGGGGGGGATTTTAGTGTTTTACCACCTTATTAAAGACCAATTCTCCCCTATTGTACTGTTTTGATAGTCGTGCAAAAAAAGAAATCGCATTAACGTGATGTATCTATGAGAAACTCAGTAGGAGTTATGAGAAGGATTCGAACTTGCACTCCCAATGATTTTCTTATGTTACATCATCATTGATAGAGCATTCTTAACATGAACAATTTACCTTTATAGAAAGAGAGAGGATTATAATTGTTTGGAGGGCCGGTGTCTAGAGGAATGTTATTATCTCAGCAGGGTGTACCCCCACTATCGGTAAACGATGTATAGCCCCTCAACAACTTTGCAAATAGTTGTGTGTCAGTGAAGGTTATTCGGAGGCAGCCAGTGAGGACCATAAGGTGAAGTATGCTCAAACAACGGGGGACTTAAGACTGAAATATTTACATCACAAACCTGTCTTGGAATTTCTTTCCGTTCCTGCCCCTTAGCATATTACTTTCTCTCTCTCTCTCTCTCTCTCTCTCTCTCTCTCTCTCTCTCTCTCTCTCTCTCTCTCTCTCTCTCTCTCTCTCTCTCTCTCTCTCTCTCTCTCTCTCTCTCCGCCCATTCTTTCTTAGTCACATACTCTGCTTCATCTACGTTATGGCGCTGTTAACCTAAAGCAATATATTCCTGCCCGGTCCCCAATCCATTATGCATTGGAATAAAATATTTCTGGATAGTAGTTGATTCTATACAAGAGGAAAGGACACTAGCACTACCAGTAACAATTTAACAGTTCATTAAAGTAAATATTGAAAACGGAAGCGAATTAAATTACAAATTATACATCTAGTTGCCAGTCAAAATCCAAGTTCCTATATACAAGAACGAATGGGTATTAACCCACCAGAAAGCTCATTAAGTAAATCAATAGCCCCCACTACCACTTAACCAGGATATATGCGGCAGGATAACCAGGATTCATAACTCGTCTGCACGTGGCAGACTTAAATTCTGCTAACACGCATCAAATAAAATTTAGCTAAATGAGACAATGCTTATGCCTCCCCCCCCCCATGATTAACGAATCCCCGAGGCTTCGTTAAATCTTCGTCACGTTATCTCTCTCTTATATCACTTATTATATTCGCCTTGTTTTTCTTTCTAGCGATCCTCAGTTTTACGAAATCCTCTCGAGGATTTCGTAAATCGTAGCATTGTCATTTTCGTTGTTATCGTAGAATTGTCATTTTCGTTGTTATCGTAGAATTGTCATTTTCGTTGTTATCGTAGAATTGTCATGTTCATTGTTATCTGTAGCATTGTCATGTTCATTGTTATCTGTAGCATTGTCATTTTCGTTCAGTTGGCAATACTACAGCAGAAATAGACCTGTAAAACAGTGCGATATTACTGTTCGCGTGCCACAACTCTCTTCTTAGAATGAAAGATCCATAAACAAACACATGTATTAGTGTAATGTCTTGGGTTGACGAAGGTACATAGAGCCAACTTATAATCATTGAAATCTCTCGAGCAATCTTTCGCCAAAAAGTCTTAAATTGATCACGATTGTGTTCTGTTCTGTAGTATGAGGTATGAGTTCGGCGCTTTATTGAGCCCCGTCTATGATCGATTCCAATAATTGGGATGATGGTAGGGGGATAATCTCCCGGGCTGCCGCAATGTGGCCTAGTTAATGATGCCGTGGTTCCCAGCCTCCAGCCTCCAGCCTGCCTGGCTATCGTGTGAGCCCACTAATTGGATGACGTCATGGTCTTGTGCTATTTTGATTGGACTTACGTCCATGTGAAGTTTGCAAGTGATGTAATTTCTCTGGTAATGTGTGTGAGCAATGGTTCGTGGCGGGGGAGGCTGTATCGTTTTAGCCGAGAGGTTATTTCATTAGAGGAAATATGTAAGTATTTACGTGTTTCTGATGCAAGATGGAGTGTTAAGACAGCGTTGGGTTAGGATAAGTCGTGTACATCAGGAGTTTTTTTTTAAGTAAACATTGTTGTGTTTCTAACAGTCTCGTGTGTCACACTTCAATTCCACTTGATTATCAAATTTCTTCTTTATATATTAATTTCGTTTAAGGTTTATTTATTTAGAAATATTCAAGGAAAACAAGACTGTTTACTGGTCAAACCTACGATAAGGTAATCTAAACACTTACAACTTTGTTAAAATTTAAATATCTTAAAATAAAATATTAAAATAAAATTCCCTCATTGAAAGAAAACAATTTAGATGACCGTGAAATATTCATAAATAGTTTATATATCGATATCGGATATATATCGATATATATACTGAAATTGTCGGAGTCCAAATACTCGAGCCTAAATTCTTCCAACAACCCTAGATGAATGACGGAGTATGAGAGTAATATAGGCTAGTCGGGGACTGCCCCAGTGCCTCGCTTCGAGAAATATCGGCGTGCATAGCTCCCCAATCCGATTTTCAAATTAAAGTCCGAAATACGGGTTATGTTTACCGTAGAATTGTTTGCAGTTCTGTGTTTCGTTATATTCCGTTTTCTTCGGGAGAGAGTGAAGGAAAATGCGTTGATGAAAGGAGAAAGGGACAAAGGGAGGGGATGTTGATAGAGAGAAAGGGAGAGTGGGGAGACTAAGGGGTGGAACAGGGGAGGCAGAAAGGTGAAGAGGGGGGGGGGGGAAGGTGGCAGAGTGAAAGGAAGGGAAGGAAATAAAACGAGATACGGGAGATTGAGAGATGGGAAGACACAAGCACAGACACTGAGGCTGTGACACAGACATAGAGCAAGACACAGTGACTGAGGGAGGCAGTGACTGATAGACACCGACCCTAACCCGAGACACAGAGACACTAACATGGGCAGAGTGTTGAATACTCGTATCTGAACATACAGATCTGCGCATAGTTGTGATTGAACACTGGCACCGGATGTCAACACTGACACAAGATGTGAACACTATTGCCTAAACAAATGATTGATTGATTGATTTAGATTAAGCCACCCAAAAGGTGGCACGGGCATGAATAGCCCGTAAGTGGTGGCCCTTTTGAGCCATCACCAGTATCAATAGATGATACTGGAGATCTGTGGAGGTGCGACTGCACCCTGCGTGACGGGAGATGTCTCCCGTCCCTAAACAAATGAGTTGATCGACAATATATACCTACTCATCATATGAGACGCCCCCCCCCCCTCCCCGACTTGCTATTTAAGATCTTTGGGGAGTGTCTCGGGCGTGATAGTTCCTTCGGTTGTTAGGAATATGTCAAGGGGCAATTCGGCTCCGCAGAAACTCTGTTCCTCTGTAACTCGGTTCAAGGTTGGTATCTCTCTCTTTTTGGAAAGTCAAATAATGACTTAGTAATGTTATAGATCTGGTGCAAAGCAAATACAAATTAATAAATCTGTCATGATGGACACTCGATGAACACACAGAAATCACACTAACGTGATCCATCAAATGAAGGCATTGTCTGGGAAGCTCCCAGACGCAGGTTCGAATCCTCGTCACGGCCCTTGTGGATTTGTTCATTCGATGATTATTATGTACAAATAAAAAGTGAAGGAACACCGCATTTTGTCTAAGAAAAAGTGGTGGTGGTAGCATATAACTCTTATCCCCCCCCCCCCCTTTGTACTCTTTTTCACCCTTTTTCCCCTTGGCATCTTAGATCTCTCTCATAGAAATCTTATCTCTTATGCCCTCCCATTCAATACAAATCTCCCATCTGTATTACATTTCTCATTATTTACAACACGATGTGAAGTCGGTAGATTATATATTGAATAATTTGAAGTTGATAATAAGATTTTAAGCTCCCCATATTATTTTCAGAATAAGAATCGTAACAATTTGAGGATAAAATGGTGGTTTTCCGTAGCCAATAACAGCCCATTCCCAATATGCGACCCACAACAGTCTATTACCTCCTAAAACAAAAAAAAATCTCCCCTTGCCGGAATTCCTACCCAGGTTGTGTGCCATTACGAATAAATTTTGTAATAGAAATATTTAAAGATACTTGAAGAATATTGAATCTTAAGAATTTAAAGGAAAGAATAAGATGCTCAATTCTCCGCAGTAAATTCCCCAATGATGTCTGGAAACCTTAAAAAAAAAGGTACTGAGGGCTTTTAGGGGATTTGAAATTGTAGGACTTAATCTTGCGAAATGGGTCGGCCTCCGGTGCCGGCATAGGACGATAGCGTATGATAACACGACGGCATGGTGCTGCGTCCGGCTATTGGTCCCGCGCTCGCTATCCTATCTCTGTCAATGGTGGATAAAATGCTTTTTCTTTACGACCGAATTCAGAAAGAAGTCCATCGTTGTAGGCCCCTCTCTGCGATATACGGCCCTCGGCAAAGCGAATGGTGTGTCTTTAACGTTCAGGGAAACGAACGGGATGCTGAGATTTGTGTAGGTTTTATGCCCAAGAGCACGTCTGGGCTGATAAGGAAGGGAGGGGGGAACCTAGCATCTCTATGCAGGCGAGGAGTCACAATAACGTGGCTGAAATATGTTGACCAAACCACACACTAGAAAGTGAAGGGACGACGACGTATCGGTCCGTCCTGGACCATTCTCAAGTCAATGGGGTAGCGAGGGTGACGGAGGGTTGGCGGAAAGCATCAGCATAGCATCTCTGCTATGCTGACGGGTGAGGAAAGGAGGGAAAGAGGGAGGAAGAGGAACCAAGACATGCTCGAGAAGGAAGGGGAAGGGGTTAAGGTTCATACTTCTTGGTTGTGGGAGGTTAGGGATCACTTCACATCTAACAGTCGTGCGGGGGGATGGAAGATGGATAGTCTAATGTGGGGGGCGCTGGGATCCCGGCTATGGTGATTCGGTTGGGATAGCTTGGCTAGGTTTCGAGGGGTGGCTTGGCGACCTCGCTGCTGGAATGGGGTAGGGAGGGTCAGGAAGGGTTGGCGGAACGGGAGGAGTCGGCGCATGAAAACTTAGAGAGTAATGCATCAGTGTTTTCCATGTTCACGTCAGGTCTGTTGGCGCACTCTCGCACGCGACCATCTTCTCAAGAGATTTTTTGCAGTTAGTGCATCTATTATGCCCCACATAACCCGTCCTGTGGGTGGTTGTGGGTCCACATACTCGTCTCGTGGTGTGGTAGTGGGTCCACATACCCGTCCTGTGGGTGGTAGTGGGCCCCACATTAAATTACAGTAACTAATTTTACGGTATTTGGTCATGAGTTGGGCGATTAAGGGACGGTAAAATCTTAGTACGCTAATTATGTACACTATCCACAATAAGCAAGCTTCGGAGACCTGCTTAGAATGTTATGGAATGTCATCCCGATTAGAGTACTTGGATATTTCTTGAGTATTAATAACAGTTGTCTCTAAACGCCTGCATTTGTTTTTCCAGTGTAATTACCAAGCGACGTAAGGTATGCATAGTTTCGCTGACTTGCATTTGGTCTCCTTCTGCAGGTGGTTCGAATCCCCATAAGAGGTACTTGCAGCCGAGCCTGACCCTAGCAGTAGCGACATCTAGAGGTCTCCTAACTCAAGGTATGTTGCTTTTTCTGGGTGATAGAATAGTCAGCGAATATTTCAGTTTCTCACCTGTATTAAGTTTTGTTGGAATTCTGATTTTTAATATCCTCTGGTTGTTCGTAGGAGACTCATGTTTGCGAGGAATTTCCTCTTTGGGATTAATCAATTAATCAAGATCTTCTAATTTATATCAATCATTCAGAGGTCATTATTGATAGAATTCATGGACATCTTGACAACATTTAGGAAAATAATTTCTTAAGTTTATTAAAACACTATCGCCCACTAACGACGCAACATTGCGTCGTCGGTGCGGTAAAGTAGCGGCGTTTTCGGGAAAGTCTTGCCGCGGTTTCAGACTTTATATGCATATACTCTTGTAGGAAATTTCATTGCGAATACATTGATACCAAAATGAAAGATCTAGAACCAGAATTGAGGTAACAAAGTTGAAAAGAGTATAACCATTTTATTGCTCTTTATTAGCGCTCTCTGGGGTAACATCTCCGTCACTTTCTCTGTTTGCTGTGGCTGGTACGCCGGGCTTTTGGACATTATATGCATACATTATAATAATAATTTATTTAGGAACAGTACATACATAGTTGCAGTGTTACAGTACAAACATTCTGTTAGATTTAAAGATAGAGGTAGTACATACAATACCTAAAGCCACTAGTACGCATAGCGTTTCGGGCAAAGGGCATATTCGTGTAGGGAATTCTATTGCGAACACAATGATACCAAAATGAAAGACCTAGGATGAGAATTGAGATGTCCAAAGTGTAGAGAGTGTACACATTTTATTGCTCTTGTGCGCTCCCGGGTAACACGCTCTCACTTTCTCGCCTGGCTTTTGGGCTTTATATGGATTTACTCTTGTAGAGAATTCTATTGGGAACTCATTGATACCAAATTGAATATCATAGGACGAGAATTGAGGTGACAAAGTTGAAAGGAGTACACACTTTTCAGAATTACCGCGCTCTCTCCCTCACCCTCCCACGGAACGCCCAAACCCACCTGGGGGTATACACAGAAATCACAATAGCCTGATGCATCAAATGAAGAAATCCACAAGGGCCGTTACGAGGATTCGAACCTGTGTCCGGGAGCATCCCAGACGCTGCCTTAATCGACCCTAGCTACGAATCGACTGAGCTTCGTAGCTCAGTCGATTAAGGCAGCGTCTGGGATGCTCCCGGACGCAGGTTCGAATCCTCGTCACGGCCCTTGTGGATTTGTCCACCTGGGATAGTGCGGCGCTCGCCGGCCCAAAGCGCGAAAGTGTAGGTAATGTTCGTACACTTAGATTTGTTGTCGTGTGTGCTTGTATACGCGAGCAAGTCCATGGGTGAACTTGTATACGAAGATATGAGTGTATCTAATTGTGAATAGCTAAGTTTAAATACCTATTAGTCCGTCTGTGCAAATATACGCGCGCGTGAAAGTTTTTATTGTTTGCGTATGCAAACGCATGCATACACAAACATTTTTAGCCTTTGTGTATGCATGTACGCGTTATTCCCTGCTACAGATTGTAGACTAAATAAATACACCTCAACTCCCTCCGACCAAACACCGTATGCATACTATACTACCAATAGCAAGCTTTGTTTTATGAAACACACAACCACGTGTCTTGAACGCTTCCAGGTCACATTATGGAACAAGGCTATGGCTAGAAACTAAGATTTCCAGTAAAAAAACTCTGAAATAAAGCATTCCAACCAGGTATATCTAATAATAAATAGGAGCAGAAAGGTTTTTGAGGCATCCTCCCATTTTTGACCTGTCGCTTTCAAAGTCCTGTGACTCGCTGTATTTTGTGAAAGCTTTGTCAGTGCCGTTGACAGGCCTGACATGTATGCCTTTTAGACATTTCAAAGAGACCAGAGGTAGATAATTAACTTGAACAGGGAGGTGTACTGAGCGAGCTTCAGCAGCGCTTTTGTCCAAGTTTTATATATATATATATATATATATATATATATATATATATATATATATATATATATATATATATATATATATATATATATATATAATATAAATTGTGTCAAGTCTTACCTTTGTTTCAGTCATCATTATAAGCCAGAGGATGGAGAAGATAGCTTTGTTATATTGATTCTATCTATATAGAACTATAGAAGAACTAACTTCTAAGACTAAAACTCGTCGAACAACAGTTTCTCTTGTCATTCTGAAGCACTCTTGATGATGCCGAGGCATCATGAAGAGTGCTTGACGAAGCACTCGTCAAACTGTCCTCGTGAAATACTGGATTCTATACATTACTCAAAAGTCATAATTGTTGATGACATCCTGAAAGGTTTGACGACTTTAAATAGTTTTGATGGCGCAGAAAATTTCCAGGCGACTTCGATACTCATATTTTATTTTGTTCTTAAAGCCATCAGTGATTCTCTCGAAAATATTACAAAAGTAAGTCGATTATTATATTTGGTGGAGGAGTCTGTCACCACAAGTTAAGACTTCATTTAAATGCTGATTTTTCACCTAGTGCAGATATTTAAGAATTTAAAACGAATAATGATATTTTATTGTCTGTTAATATTTCACAATGGATGGCGTACTCAAACCTGGGCACGGCACGACCGTACACTTATTACCTTAGTAACGCTAATTCTAGTGACGATATACCTGTCGGGGAGAGATTTGTGGGGGTCATTCCATTGTCAAAAGCTTAGATGTGTCATTCAAACAAATTGAACACAGCAAAATGATATGCGTAACCAAACTTGGGTTGATAGTGTGTTAATTTACCCTGTAACTGTTGCTTTGTCTTTTTCAAATTAAGATTACAAATTACAGTACATTTCTTCCTTATTGAAGAAAAGAAGTGGCATGCTGTAATGACGTTATTATAAATTATATTAAAAATAAATGTTTCGCATACAAATGTTCGTTGTTTTGTGGACTGGATACCAATTATTTAATGCTTTGCAAATCATAATGGTTTACGAAGGATTAGGAAGGCTTACATATGAAGTCCAATATCAACATTGCATTCAAACGAGCCCGTTTGTTTATGAAGAGCTTAGGGACGCGCAAACTATACAAGGTCGTGGAACTGAAGAAAAGCAGATTTCAAATATATATTTTAACTTTTATACAACAGTTACTTTTGAACTTTTGGTAAGCTCTTTTATATGTTCACAACTTTGTTTTAGAAAAATTACTTTGCCTAGTTGCAAAGTATAAAAAAAATCTGTCATTTTTAAAACATCGCTACAGATTATTATAAAATATTTAAAGTGGCTTTTTGAATTAAGATTATCAGACTGATCATTTATTTTTGTTAAACCACTGATTGTTTACATGTCAAGGTTAAATACATTAAAATTGTTTTTTTACGCGCAAAAAAAGGGTTTTTTGTTTACGCACGCTTTCTAAGTCTAGGGTTCATTAGGAATGGTGTAGATGTTCTTAACGAACATGCAAACTTAGAACAGTTATCCTGCATCAGCTCGTTCGAGACCTGACCCAAGAAACCAGCTTAATGAGCTTACCATTAGCACTCATTAGCCATAAATTTGACTTGGCGTTCCTGTCTGTTCTCTAACACGTATCCATAGAAATACATAACAACGTGTATTCCTCTCTCCCGTTATATTGTCCCATACAGTAGTAGCCTATTGATGGAATGAAGTGATGCAGCAAATGAAAGTTGTAATTGAGTCCCACATCAGCTTCCGGATTTTATCGACATGGGGAAATAATTGTCCCGATTGAGGTTTGTTTATATACACGGACGGGTATAAAATGACCCACTTTATTGCTTGTGATACGGTAGGCTCTCTGATGGGAATTGAAAGCTGCATAAGCTAGAAACCATGTCAATGATCGGTGCTCAATATAAGCTGAGTCTTTGAAAAGCTTGAAAGCAGAAAGAGAGGACAATTTGGCTAGTGATGATGTGGGATGTTAAGCATGTTGCATGGTAAGCTGTATGATGCCTCGCTGGTCTTTCCTGAGGTATGAAAATTGTCCAAGGAAAATTTCATGGGATTTGGATGCGTCTAGTACGCCCTTTTAAACCTATTCAGAACAAATTTCCTTTCCCCCTGTCCCATCCCATATCCTTATCCTGACCCCCCCCCTCTTCCAAGTGCTATTTAATCGTAATGGCTTGGTGCTTTACCCTGATAATTCCATCCCTCTCCCTGACGGCTCTGGTTACACTCAGTACAGACTATGGCGCGTGGGAGTCAGATGTGTAACGTCAGATGTGTGACGTCAGATGTGTAACGTTAGATCTGCTGGCTTTATATAAAGCGTTAACCGTTAATTCACTTTATCTAAAGTGCTATTCATGCCCGTGCCTCCTCTTTAGTGGCTTAATCTTCATAAATCAATTCACTTCCCTCCTTCCTATCCTAATCTTCATATCTCTTCAAAGTGGTATATAATCCTAATGGCTTAGTACTTTCTCCCGATAATTAACCTACCCTAGACTAATAGAAAGCTTTTCTATTTAATAGAAAGTCATTGAAGCATAATTCAACCCATCCAAAAATTTTAGTTCCCATACGTACTATGGTGAGAATGTACAAATTATTGTACATATTGTACAATATGAACTGGACATATTGAAATTTCTTGAAATTCTACAGGAGAGAACAATGGCGACTGTTCTGTCCTGAAGCCACTTCTTGTCCAGCCTTTCACACAAGTATACATCATACACAAGTATACATCACTATTGTATTTTTCCAGGTACGTGGGAGGTGCTGCGTCTTGTAGATGTATTGTGTATACAAGTTCTTAGCTTGCAAGGAATTGCTGCAGTTTCCGTAAGTATTTATACGAACGCTTGTGTGGTTTTGATGGGGTTTGATCGCACGCTCACGCACGTTGTATTACGCACGTTGTGTTACGCACGTTGTCTTACGCACGTTGTCTTACGCACGTTGTCTTACGCACGTTGTCTTACGCACGTTGTCTTACGCACATTGTCTTACGCACATTGTCTTACCTTGAGGTTACCTTGAGGTGCTTCCGGGGCTTAGCGTCCCCGCGGCCCGGTCGTCGACCAGGCCTCCTGGTTGCCGGATTGATCAACCAGGCTGTCTTACGCACGTTGTCTTACGCACGTTGTGTTATACTCTTAAAAGTGATCATTATTGCATGGGATCACTAGCGGAGTTGAGCCATCGGCTGGTGTTACAGTGGACTTGAAATCGTGTAATATCTTCGGGAAGGGATTCAATGATATGCAATCACAGGGGGGATGGGGGGGGGGGGGACAAAAAGGACGTTTCAGACGAAAAAGTGTATATTTCTATTCGAGCTCAAATTACAGCTTCCCTGAGTACTAAAGTACTTTTTAAGTACTAAACACCTTACTTAAGATCGATGATATGAACCACCACGTGACACTGAGTATTCATTTAATATTTTATAACTTGAGGCTTTAGATTTGCGGGGTTTCATACTGCGGGTCCCGACCCATGCTGGCAAAATATATATGGGTCGCGATAGAGAGAAATTACAAAAGGTCAGTAGGTGACCTTTTGACCGACCATCTCATTCGCACTCGTTGCAATTGACGAGTGATGGTACGTTTGTTGCCAAGCGATTGAGGCTGAATTGCTGCGTATGGGTATACCCGCTAAACACACACCGAAACTACGACGTTGGTACAACGTTTGAACAAGGTTTAACACTTCCTAACCAATTATAACAACCAATATAGCAAGTTGTAACAACGTTCTAATACGTCATAAACACGTTAAGCCAAGATATAACAACTTTATTACAAGTTGTAACAAGCGGAAAATAGAGACAGTTTCGGTTTGTGTTTCGAGGGTAGTAGGCATCCTTCAGTCTCGGAAGACTATGGTGTTGCGCCCTGACAGGGTGCATAACTTGGGTAGGTAGATATGGAGGAGAAGCTGTTACCCATGCAGCAGGTCTCCCCCCTCTCTCTCCACGTTGCTGAAATTATCCAATAGAAAGGCAAATGCCAATACACATGGTTCCAGCAACGTCGCGTCTGAGTAGTTCATTTACAATGAAGAATGATTTTGAGCAATTTATGTCATTTAGTGTGTCATTTAGTATGTCAATTTATGTAATTTAGTATGTAATTTAGCAATTTAGTATGTCATAATTTTGGATTAAGGGTAAAGGAGAATTTCCAGGTAAACAGATTATCTTGATAATATTACCTTTTACTGCTACTGATTTAGGTGAATTAGGGTTTTCCACATTAACTTGGTTAAAAACGTAAGATAGAAAGCAGTCTCCGTGGTGTAGTGGTAAGACACTCGCCTGGCGTTCCGCGAGTGCTATGTCATGGGTTCGTATCCTGGAGGATTTACTGGGCGCAATTCCTTAACTGTAGCCTCTGTTTAACGCAACAGTAAAATGTGTACTTGGATGAAAAAACGATTCTTCGCGGCAGGGGATCGTATTCCAGGGACTTGCCCGAAACGCTACGCGTACTAGTGGCTGTACAAGAATGTAACAACTCTTGTATATATCTCAAAAAAAAAAAAAAAAAAAAAAAAAAACAATCTCAACACTTCACCAGATTCGCGTGTTCGTTTGTCATCAACTAATTAGTTATAAACAAGCACATCTGTCATATTAAATAACTTTTTTTTATAAATATTGAGTATCTGTTTTTGATAGAATTTCATGGAAAATGTCTCTTTTTAATTTTTCTACATTTCTTCTAACAATATAAATATGAAATTGAATTGAATAAGTTCCATCCATAAAGATGCATTTATCATGTCAGTGGACGTACTGGGTCGCAATACAAAAAGTAGTTCTTGCTGTTGGTAGCAATAAAAACAAACGTTTAAGAAACGGTGTTGCAATGCCTAGTGTAGTCTCAGAGTTGAGCAAGTTACATTGGTACAGTAGGAGATAAGAGTGTGAACGTGAAGTGTACTCGTTTCTGTCTGCTGATAAACACGTTCTTTCGCGTACTACGATGCATTTCTTTACTGAATCGACAAAGTAAACAAAAATTGACGTATTATTCAAAAGTAAAGTACTGTAAAATTGAAGTTTTCTATGCATGGGCCACATTCTGTTCAGTGGGTTGTATATTTCACGAAATGGTAAATAGAGAAAAATAGAGGTAAATAGAAATGGTAAATCATGGCTGTGGGAATAGCAAAAGTTTTTGGGTGTTCAGGAACTACGCCTGGTAATACACTGGGAATTAACGTGCAGACGGCCTGTTTCACAGCCCCCTCACACGCTGTGAGGGGGCTGTGGAACAGGCCACCAGTGAAAATAAGTTTTCCTCACCAGTGAAAATAAGTTTTCCTCACCAGTGAAAATAAGTTTTCCTCACCAGTGAAAATATGTTTTCCTCACCAGTGAAAGTAAGAATATAGGGAAAAGGAGAAGAATATAGGGAAAAGGAGAAGTCTTTACACACCCACAGGGAAACATGTCTGGAATACAATGAACTTAAATTTATCCAGGGGACAACTGGTCCTGTCATTACATTTCTCAAGAGCACACAAGATAGCGTGTACGTTATTTTATAATATAATTAACAATGAATAGTGTCACTGAGAATGCTCAGGAATGCAGAACAAAACAGAAAATTAATGTTAGACCAATAATATAAATTATCGCAGTTTCATCAAATTTAAAAATATAAAAACAATTAGATAATTTTTTTCTTTGATAAAGTTGTAGCATTAAATAGGGTGAATATCATATGCCCACGTGAATGCGCACGTTTTGCATTGTTTTATGGTCAGGCAGTAGTAACGAAGAACCAATGATCAACGCATTTACAGCCGATTCCTTAGAAAATGGTTGGAACAAGAAGGAAGGATCTAAGCAAGGTCCTGGGTCACCCCAGACGCGCATGAAGTGATCTTACGTTTTACATTATTAGAAAAGATCTAAAATTTCTCAAATAATGAGTTAGCAAATGCTTCAAATATTTCCCGATTATTGAAATCCCCCTCGAGTGATAGGTCCATATGGACGCTTAGACCTTTCCACTATGGTTTAGTTAATTTTAGCAGTTCCTCTACAGAGTTCATCCTTCAGGCGCGAAAAGTTATATATTACGATTGGCTGGATTCCAGCCTTGCTTGGGATGTCGAGTAATGACATCCACCTCGAGGTTAACACTTGTCCTCGTTGTATACAATAGTATACAGTATACAATACTGTATATATAATATATAATTATATATTATATATTACATATATTATATATAATGTATATATAATATATGTATATATAATATAATATGTATACAATAGTTTCCAGTATACAGTAGCGTCTTACTGTATTCTAACCAAGGAAAAAAAATATATTTGGCATGCCTATTAGCACCTACTGTGGGTTAGTTCACTTGATTGGTTTAAGACTGATCTATGTAAAGTTCCACTAATAAGCGAAGGGAGGGAAGGGAGCTATCAAGGGAAAGCGCTAATCCATTACGACTATATAGTACTTGGAATGGGGTCAGGATAAGGATTTGGGATGCGACGGGGGTAAGGAATGTTTCCCAACCACTTGGACGTTCGGGGATTGAACGCTCACCTGCCCAAGTGTCACAAATTAGCGAGTGTTTTATGGTACATCATATTTTGTCCGTTTGGAATTTTGATGTCGAAATGATGTGTATTATTTGAGGGGTTTGGTTCGATTCTCCGCCAGTTCCGAAGATTTTCTCATCTTCTGTACGTCGTTGGATCCATTTTCTGACTTTTGAATTTATTGCTTAAGAATATCACGTTTATTTACCTGAATGTAAAAATCGTTTGCTAAATTCCCAAGTGGGATTACCTGATTTTCGCAATTAAATTTAATATGGCTATACAGAGGCTTTTTCCTTCGCGCTATGATGGGTGTCTCATTCTGCCTCTCTACTTTCTTTTCATGACCAATAAATAAAAGTATTATATAAACAAGCAATTCACCCTAGGCATCTTTTCTTCCATTGGAGGAGCTTGCCATTCGAGGCATATCTAAAGACCACTATGCTGGAATACCTTATAGGTGAAGTAGGGATAAATGTTGTTGAATACTCTCTCTCTCTCTCTCTCTCTCTCTCTCTCTCTCTCTCTCTCTCTCTCTCTCTCTCTCTCTCACTGTACGCCATCTATAAGATTGCCTCCAGCCAACCACTGCGGGTTTCATGCAGACTCAGGCAGCATTGTTACCGTTCCCTCACCGACCCCAAGGTATGGTAGACATTTATCATAGAAACATTATAAAAGACCTTATCCCCTTCCCTCCCGGAGATGCTGGAATGGTCTTGGGCTTTCAAGATGGACTTCAAGAAAGGTTACTTGACATAGAATAAGTTTTCTATGATTTTTTCCCAGATTTTTGTATATAATGGATAAAAATAATTATTTAATAAATTGTAAAAACTTAAAAAAAAACAAAGAATAATGCTTATAAAAATAAAGTATTGACGATTATTATTAATATTAAGCTCTTTAGGTTTGACTTATACTAATGAGCACTTATAAATATAAGGTTTGAGCACTTATACTAATGCAAAATAGGCCTAGGTTGCATTACGCAACGTGGTGTGCAATGCAGCTATAACTCCAGTATGGTGCATCCATAGGCCTTCATGACAAGCTATATTGCAGAATTCTGAAAGTGGTTTTGTAATCCTGAAATAATAAACTTCATCCTCCCTGGAAATAATTAAGACGCTTAAACCCGCAGGAAACCTTAAAGCTACTTATAACAGATCAGAAAATAAAATTTAAATTAGTTTAAAACTAATCAAAATCACCTAGACTTGATCCCACCTTAAAGGTGTCCATATTTCGTAACGATATATATTTAAAATATGACAAAACTCAAATTAAACATTAAACCTTGAGTAAAATATCCAGAGAGCCTAATCATATTCCATAAAACAATGCTGATTGACTAACCTCTCCTCTGGGAGAAGATCCGCTCAAGGGAATGGATTGGGAATGACGAAATAATTGGTGCTATTCTCTACTCTCAATTCATGGTTAGGTTAAAAGTTACTCTAAGTTAATGTTTGGTTAGGATAGGTTTCATTATGTCTGGTTATATTAATACGGTGAAACCAGTTCTGAAACCAGGAGGTGATGTGTAAATATTTTAACATGTGAGAGGCACAAGGCCGTTCAGACAGTCCGTCCTCTAGAGTTGTCACATCGTCACTAAAATGACGTACTAAGTTGCTCGAACCTAACAGCGGACCCCACGAATGGAAAACGGGACAGCCCGACAATTTTGCGAGACACTATGATTTATAGTACATCATATTTTACCCGTTTGGGGAAGGGAGGGGATTTATACGCCAAAATGCGATGCACTATTCCAAAAGAAGGACTGTGACGAATGCCCATATATAAAACGTCATTATTCACATCGTCTACCAAAGGTGTTTTACACTCGTTAACTGAAAACATTCACATTAAAAACTGAACTAAACTCGAATCACCTCATCAAAAACACACGCTCCGTTCAGCAGGGAAATCAAGCAGGGAAGAAAAGGGAAGGTGGACATGTATATATCTTAGATAATGTCTTCCCAAAACCTCCCGGAGACAGGAGAAAGCGGAATACGTGGAAGAGGGGGTGAGGGGGGGGGAAAAGGAGATTATAAAGAGGACAACGTCAATGTATCTTCAGGGAGAGGGGGAGATGCCGCGCTGTAAAAGATGCTGACAGGGTAATAGTGCTGCAAGACGGACGATGGGAGCCTTATTTTCCACGTGGATGGGTGTGACGCGGCCACTGTGAGAGATGGACACACACGCATTGGAGTAGTGAGGGTGTCGGAGTAGACTGTGGGTGTGACCACTCTCTCCTCTCTCTCTCTCTTTCTCTCTCTCCTCTCTCTCCCCCCTCTCTCTCTCTCTCTCTCTCTCTCTCTCTCTCTCTCTCTCTCTCTCTCTCTCTCTCTCTCTCTCTCTCTCTCTCTCTCTCTCTCTCTCTCTCTCTCTCTCTCTCTCTTTCTGTGAGAGTCAGTGTGGAGTGTGTGTGTGTGTGTGTTTCTGTGAGGAGAAAGTGTACTCGTCTAGTTGTGGGGGGGGGGTTGGTTGGTTGAGCTCTGGCTCTTTGGTCCCGCCTCTCAGCTGGTGTAGAGACGCCTGAGCCTACTGGGCTCTTATGTGTGTTCTGGTGTGGACATATAGCAGCTGGTATAATATAGTTTCTGGGGGGGGGGTTAATGCTAAAAATAAATTTTGAGTAAACTATATACATTGATAGATATAACGTTAAGATTTATAGTACATGAGTTTTATAAATCTGTAAATGACTAACAAAAAAATTGGGGCGAATGAATAGATCATTTTATGTTTGAGTCGTGTATGTGCGTGCACGCGTGTGCGTGCGTGCGTAACCCATCCTACTCTCGCCTAATACTGTACTCAAAACTGTTTAATATAAACAAAACCCGGCATGCTTGAGGAAAAGATGTACAGGTTTCGTAAGTGGATACGTAAATGCTTGATAAATCCTTACTCTGTTAGATGATATAAAACAAAAAGAGGAGTAGACGATAGTAGATCATAGAGAAAACGTTAATCTCCTGAGGGAATATAGTGAGAATACGATTGAAAGTTTAATTACTGAAATAACGAAAGAGGTGACTATGGGTCAATTGAGAAGAGGGGGGAAGGAGGAGGAGGAGGAGGAGCAGGCAAGGGTTATCTTGAGGTTATCTTGAGATGATTTCGGGGCCTTTTAGTGTCCCCGCGGCCCGGTCCTCGACCAGGCCTTCACCCCCAGGAAGCAGCCCGTGACAGCTGACTAACACCCAGGTACCTATTTTACTGCTAGGTAACAGAGGCATAGAGTGAAAGAAACTCTGCCCATTGTTTCTCGCCGGCGCCTGGGATCGAACCTAGGACCACAGGATCACAAGTCCAGCGTGCTGTCCGCTCGGCCGACCGGCTCCCTCCCAGGGTGAGGTAAAAGGTAATAGAGAACAAAGGCCACTGCAGAACACCAGTACGAGAAAGCTCCTATTTACACTCACTCATTCATATACAAATCAAATTCAAGCTGGATATATTAATATCCAGCGCTCCCGCGCGTGCTGTGGCGCTCTCACATTTGACGAAGTTATGTTCGGAAATTATTTAATGCTGTAGAGAAAATGAAATGTGAGTCGATCTGTAAATTTACCACTGATAAAAGTGGCAATGTCCTATATTATTATATGAATGGTGGCAATATTGCTTCCGTGGCGCGGTGTTTTTCACCCCCGTCGTAAATGCCTCGTAGCCTGGTGGATAGCGCGCAGGACTCGTAATTCTGTGGCGCGGGTTCGATTCCCGCACGAGGCAGAAACAAATGGGCAAAGTTTCTTTCACCCCTGAATGCCCCTGTTACCGAGCAGTAAATAGGTACCTAGGAGTTAGTCAGCTGTCACGGGCTGCTTCCTGGGGGTGGAGGCCTGGTCGAGGACCGGGCCGCGGGGACACTAAAGCCCCGAAATCGTCTTAAGATAACCTCAAGAATCTCAAGATAACCCCCCCCTCCCCCTTCCTCCCCCACTTAGCTAGCGGGGGTCTTGTACTAGTGAATAGTACAAGCCGAGTTAAGGCGAAACCGCGAATGGCTCATTAAATCAGCTATGTATCATTGGATCTGTAAACCCACTTACTTGGATAACTGTGGTAACTCTAGAGCTATCACACAAATTAGGCGGGATCCAAGAGTCAATGCTCGATCCTGCAGACACAACTAGGTGAGTACAAATGGGGTCACTCCTCAGGTTGGACCCCACAACACTTTGACAACTCACTCTCTCACACTTCGAACCCTCATCACGGCCCTTGCGGATTTGTTCACTAATCTCAAGGTCGCCAACCTGGCCATTAAGATCATTCTGCTCACTCCCAGGTCAATTTCTGCGTCGTGGTGCTTACTTGGTCCCCAGAATAAGTTCAGATGGTAGATCTCGTTTGGATCACAAACTCGGGTAAACAGTTTACAAACGGGCAAATGGAGCTTGATATTAAACACAACGTTGAAAGTCGCACTCATTTTCTGAACAATGTTTACAACTACTTGAGGCCCACAAAAGTCTCGCCTATACGTTATGGCAACACACTTCAAACTTTAAAACAATAACCGGCAACATTACCCAAGTTTCTCTGAACTGCAAATTAATACTTTTTCAGGCATCCATGGATAATGTAATAAAATCAACAGTCTACTAAGTGTTACTACTGTTCGGCTTAGACGCGACTATAAGTATCTCTGGGAATTTTAATTATCTGCTGATGTAGACCTGACCAAGTGTAAACTGTGTCAACAAAATTATTCACACACCCTCCTGTCACTATGTGATGCAATGCGAAAAGGTACGTGAATTCAAAGACAGTTCTATAACATATGTTCAAGAAATGTGGAAATATTTAATTCAAAATGATCTGTTGTCAGAAATCTTAGGCAAATATGCCCAGTTTGTTAACTGTTGGTAGTAACTGAATGATTGTAACCTACCCACCGCTGCTCATTGGATTGGTGGGGGGGGGGGATTATGCAGGACAAACATATCAATTGAGACACTAGCTCTCTGTGCAGGCGATGAGTCACAATAACGTGGCTGAAGTATGTTGACCAGACCACACACTAGAAGGTGAAGGGATGACGACGTTTCGGTCCGTCCTGGACCATTCTCAATCGACTTGAGAGTGGTCCAGGACGGACCGAAACGTCGTCGTCCCTTCAACTTCTAGTGTGTGGTCTGGTCAACACACTAGCTCTCCACTATGTCAGTTGCTTAATTTAGAAACTGTACTTGTGGTCGATCTCGAACCCATTTATGATGTGACGACTTATACTGAATTTTGTAACTAGCTCATCAAGATTGTAACTTGCTTAGCTAAATGAATTGTGGGGTTCAGTCCCTGAGCCCATTATGTGCCTCTGTAACCCTTTCCACTACCGTCCAAAGGATGGGTATAGGGTGCATAATAAATGAATTAAACTAAAAGAGCCAGAACTCAACCCCCGCAAGCACAACTAGGTGAGTACAACTACGTGAGTACACACACACACACTTTGTTCCAGAAAGAACTTTTTTAGTGTCAGAGTGGTTGACAAATGGAATGCATTAGGAAGTGATGTGGTGGAGGCTGACTCCATACACAGTTTCAAGTGTAGATATGATAGAGCCCAGTAGACTCAGGAATCTGTACACCTGTTGATTGACGGTTGAGAGGCGGGACCAAAGAGCCAGAGCTCAACTCTCGCAAGCACAACTAGGCTCTTTACAAGACAGGGCAAGTGACTAATGAATTAATCCGAGAATAACGCTATATGTAGAGATCATGAACTTTAATCATGCGAGTAAAACTGTCATAATTAAACATATATACTAAAAAACAGGGACACGTAGACACTATAGATGTGCGGGATAAGTACAAGGCCGCCACCACACTCCCGGTGACTACATCACAATGCAACCAACTCTTATCAACAGTCTAGAAATATTCCAGTTATAAGAATGCATCATGTTATTTAACATGCAAGGACTTGCATGCATAATAGATGTGCATGAACCTCTGACATTCTCTATCAGAGGATCATGCAATGTTACTGAATATTACATGCAGAACATAAATGCAATGTGCAACAAACTACATAGAGCTGTGACTAGCTATTGCAACAAATCAATCCTATTTTCTATTGCAAAACAAATTAATACGCAAAATAATACAATGTAATATTCTCAGCACTGTATAATAAAAGGAATATAACATATCAAAATGAATAGCTATACGGATAGCTATTCATTAACTTAACTTACTTAACATTAACTTAACTGGTAACTTAACATTTAATAGTGATGAACGACTGTTGTCTCGTTCGTTACACACAAGAACATTGTGAACTTGAGGTCTTTTCCCGTCAGTCACTTACTTAAAGTTCCAGTAAGCACTTACACCATCACCATGAATGATAAACTGGAAAACGTAATATGTATTAAGTGAACTTGTAGTGGGGTAAGGAGGGAGTGGAAGATGGGTCTTGGTGCAGGTGAATGCATGCAATTTTCCATTCGCTGATTTTGCAAAAAGACTCCATTCAGGAGGCTAAATTTTATAAACAGGTTTTCCCCCAAATCTTTGCCTGCTTTCAGCCAAGATGCGTTGCGTGGTTTGTATCTATCTACGTTTGTCAGTTGGTAGTGGTGCTGATGGCTGCATTAGCAGTGGTGATGGTATGGTGATATGATTATGGTGGAATGTCTATTTATTTAGTGGTGGTGGTGGTGGGGGGGGGGGGTGATAGTGATTGTGGAGAGGGGAAGTGTGTACTGGTGTGGGCGAGGTATTGGGATAGTAATTGGGGATGGTGTGGGGTGTGATATTGGAGGCTTATGGTGTGGGGTGAGGTATTTGGATTGCGTTTGGGTGGGGTATTGAGTTGGGGTAGTGTGGGTAGGTGCACATGGGGTACTGAGTGGTGGTGAGGGCAGGGTACTGGCGGTAGTGGTTTTTTAATAGGGGTAAGGGGAGTGTAGATGGAGTTCCAGGGTGCAGGTGCGAACAGCAAGTTATGTACCGAGGTGCTTGTGTCTTAGATTACAGCTTGATTTAAGATTTTCGGAAAGAGAATAGGAGGCATCGACGTGATGTTGGAGGTTAACGAGACATGTAGGAGGTTCCGGAGCTGATAGTTCGGAGACATTGGCTCCTCGTTTGGATACAAATACGTGGGCATCTCCCACCTCCCCTTCTGATACGTGTATGTGCATGACCGAGTTGTTTGTATATTTGTGTATGGTATTCGTGCATTGTTTTTATTGATTTGGCTGATGATGCTCTCAGTTGTGCTGTGATTCTGTTTTGTTTGTTCATTTCCTTTTATTTGTATATTTTGCTATTTTATAATAAAGGGGAAAAAATATTAAATTGCTCGCAATCTTGATCAAAACTTACGGGCTCACCATATCCCGTGCTACTTGGAACTTTTTGTTCCGAGTAGCTGAATCTAAAACAACAACATTAAAGAAATCTTCAGAGACACTTCAAGATATTACACGACCCTATTGCACGATATTACACAAGTTTTCAATCACTTCCAAACATCTATACCACCTACGGGCTACTCATGCCCGTGCCACCGCTTGTGGTGGCTTAATCTTCAACAATAACAATGATCAATTCTCTCACGGGAGACATCTCCCGTCACACAGGGTGCAGTCGCACCTCCACAGATCTCCAGTATCAGCTCTCGATACTGGTAATGGCTCAAAAGGGCCACCACTTACGGGCTATTCATGCCCATGCCACCTATTGGATGGCTTAATCTTCATCAGTCTGATCAATTCTCAGTTCCACCATCGTCCCCAGACCCGCAATTGCGTAAGTCTGGGATTAAAATCTTACGCGTTTACGTTAGTGGAATATGTCCTGAGGTGTCTAGCAGTAAGTACTCACCTATTTGTACTTGCGGGGAGTTGAGCTCTGGCTCTTTGGTCCCGCCTCAACGTCAAGTGGCCGTCTTAGTGTGACGCTCGCTGGACCAGACTCAAGCTGAGCTATCTTCTTTATATGCTTCTTTATACTCATTTCTTTTGTTTTTTTTTGCTTCTTGATACATCTTGCCTCTTCCTGTTGACATAAATATTTTTGCTAAATTTATCTTGGCAACGAGCTTTCTTCTTAGACTATTACGGCACTTGCCATGAATTATAATTTTACTTGTAATCCTAAGTATTTTAACTTGTTAAAGGCTAAGTTTAATTTAACGCCATTGAAAAAATATGGACGTCAGTAGACAATAAATTAACTCCTAATACGGGTCCAGACTTTTATTTACAAAATTGCAAGTACGAATTATTACCGATAAGTATTATACAAGCTAGAGAGGAAAGCAAACGTCTCTGTCTCTGTCTCTGTATCTGTCTCTGTCTCTGTCTCTGTCTCTGTCTCTGTCTCTGTCTCTGTCTCTGTCTCTGTCTCTCTCTCTGTCTCTCTCTCTGTCTCTGTCTCTGTCTCTGTCTCTGTCTCTGTCTCTGTCTCTCTCTCTCTCTCTCTCTCTCTCTCTCTCTCTCTCTCTCTCTCTCTCTCTCTCTCTCTCTCTCTCTCTCTCTCTCTCTCTCTCTATCTCTCTCTTTCTCTCAATTGACCCCACAAAAGCATTCCCAACATTTCTCTCGTAAGGTTTTAAAGAGATAGGTCAGTGAACGAGATAAAAGCGAAGTTATTGTCTGGAAACCCACGAGGCGACGATAAAAAGAAAGGAAAAAAAAAAAAAACATATGCCATCCACCGCTCGGGTAAAATTCAGTGCATCCTGCGATTCCGTTGCGAGGGTCTGGAAAATAAAACTGAAAGAAATGTTCCAAATTATTCGCAGAACAACCAGCTCAGACTATGAAATAGCCCCCCCCCCCCCCCACAATCGTCCCCCCCCTCTCCCCTCTCCACGGAACAAGCCCCCTCCCCCCCAATTCCAGCCCCCCCCCCACCTAACACCCCCCCCCCCTGGACAAAAAATCCATTGAATATAGAGATCTTTCAAAGCCGAATGCTTTGAATTTTAAGAATCAATGATGAGATCCAAATAAAAATAAAAAATTGCAGAACTTCAACAACAAATTATTCCTCTTTAGAATAATAATAAAAAAAGGATTAGTATTTTTTTTTTATCTTGAACGTTTGAACTTTATATGAGGGTTGACTCCTACGGTCGGCATACACTGTAATTGAAGAGTCAGATTGTATTAGATAAGGAATTGGATTAGATATTTAGTGTTTGGGATTAGAATGTGTAGCATTTCTGAAAAGACTGGGGAGGAAGATAGCCTTGAGGGATGTCTCAGGAGCACTTGTGCTGGGACTCCCAGCAGAGGGTATGCTAGGACTCCCAGCAGAGGGTATGCTGGGACTCCCAGCAGAGGGTATGCTGGGACTCCCAGCAGAGGGTATGCTGGAACTCCCAGCAGAGGGTATGCTGGGACTCCCAGCAGAGAGTATGCTGGGACTCCCAGCAGCGCCCTTACAATTGCAATGGCACCTTCAATTTCCTCTCCAGTAACGCGTGTGAACCTCAGCCACCAAGACATCTAATACCAACCACCAGTGTCCCCCCACTATCTTGGAGATCAAGGGATGTGCGAATTAAAAAAAAATCGACCCAAAAAGTATTTCGGTCGAAATTGCGATACACGCTTCCTGTTGCTATCAAAACTGTTTACTGACAAAAAAACAAAAAATTACCCCCCCCCAAAAAAAATCTTTTTCCCGGCCCGGCGCAGGACTGAGACCAAATGCTTGTTTCCTGAACCTGGTCCGTGGTAACTGGTAAAATGTTCAGGAGATCAAGGACTGTACAACGAGACGGTAAAAGTCTTGAGAGAACCAAAGCGTTTGCGCCATAAAAGGTAATACGAACCAGAAAAGACGAGTCCATTAGCACAGTGTTGAGACTGGGGGGAGAGACAGCCGAAGGGGGTGGGGGTTGGGGGGAGGGGAGGTGGGAGGGGGGATGGGGTATGGGGGGAGGGGTATGGGAGGGGGGGAAGGGGAGGGGGGAAGGGGAAGGGGGGAAGGGGTATGTGGGAAAGGGTTTTGGGGAGGGGTATGGGGAGGGGGGGTATTGGGGAGGGGAGAGGAGGGGGGGGGGGTCAAGCGAAGGTCACTTTTAATTTTTTTTTTTTTTTCAACATGAATCGCGCGTCTCAGGGGCACGAGACGCTGTTTCAGAGTACATATATACCCAGGCAAAACATTTATCTATTAATTATTTATATATGCTATATGCTATATAATTTACATTGGATATATAATTTTGTGTGTGTGTGTAGTCACATGATATGTTCTCTTGTTAACATAGTCAAAGGCAGACTTCGAATGATTACAAACTTGTTGTTGTTTAAGATTTAGCTACTGGGAACAAAAAGTTCCAAGTAGCACGGGCTATGGTGAGCCCGTAGTGGACTTGCCTGGCACAGAAGCAGGGCTGTTTGGGATTACTAACGTTTCTTGGTGCGTGATATATTCACAAAGATGAGGTCAAGGTGAAGTACCTCACTTATAGACCCATTGTATCTTGTCATTCTGGTGTTGACATGATGGCTGGTGCAGTGTGTGTGTGTGTTCCGTCGTAGTTTGGAAGTTGGCACAGTGTAATTTGGTGGTAGTTGTGTATTGACACGCCCCCCATCCCATCCCAAATCCTTATCCTGATCCCTTCCAAGTGCTGTATAGTCTAATGGCTTGGCACTCTTTCCCCTCCCTGATTGTTCCCCTTCTCTTGATGTATAGTGACTCGCCGATGTCCAGTCTTCTGTGAACGAATCCACAAGGGCCGTGACGAGGATTCGAACCTACGTCCGAGAGTCTTCTGTTGTCGCTATATATGTCGACTATTTTGGTGTTGTGAGGATATCTCTGGAGATGGTTGTGCTTGCTGGGGTTGAGCTTTGGATCAACCCCCGCAAGCACAGCTATGGGAGTACACACTAGGGGACCCCGGCGTTGTCCGGGTCTGTCTCCCACTGTGGGGCCCCCGTGGGAGTGGTGCCACTGTGGGGCCCCCGTGGGAGGGGTGCCACTGTGGGAACCTGGTGGGAGTCGGTGATAAAATTTCAACTTACAATTTCCCGTCCGCGAGATGTTTTAATTATTGTTTCACAATGACGTATAAAGTAGGGTTTTTGTGTTTGTAATTATGTCCTATTCTTGCTCTGAATGGGGAGGTAATTGGGCAGTTTATCTCAATAATCAGCATAAAGACCCTCTGTGATTTAGAAGTCTTAGAAAAATTTTGAATAAACATTGAAGATAGAACTACGGGCTCACCATAGCCCGTGCTACTTGAAACTTTTTGTTCTAGGTAGCAAATCTTTAACAACATTGAAGATGACTCCGCAAAATGATAAAGTACAGATGAAAATAAGTTTGATGAGAATTTGAGAATTTGTCTGGAGATAAACTCAAGCATTTCATCAACTGGATAGTTTATCTGGTCAAGTTTTGAGAGCATAATTAATGGCCCCTTATAACTTAGATATTAATTAATTTTTATATACACAACCTCACAAGCTTTGTGTATATATCAGACATTATATGTGACACAAACATAAAATAATTGAATTCTTATTCTGTATTTAAAAACATCATTTACCTTGAAAGAAAATTGTCTCTACAAATGTGGAACAAAACGAATCATGCTTTGGGTTTCAATTATAACTAATTGTTGGGTTCAAGGAATTTAAGGACAATTGAACCTAACAATGGGAGCATGAGGACTGTGTATTTAAGGCGATGAGTCACAATAACGTGGCTGAAGTATGTTGAGTCATGTGAAGGCAATCTACTTGAGAATGGTCCAGGACGGACCGAGACGTCGTCGTCCCTTCACCTTCTAGTGTGTGGTCTGGTCAACTGTGTATTGAATGTCAAATTACCATTAGATTTCTAAGTGTCGTGGTGGTTTCAAAAGCGGTGAGCCGTCATATGCGTTTTTCCTATCAAATTTGTATTTAATATATGTTAACGCATTGGATATAGTTTAACGTATTTGATATATTTTAACGTATTTAAAATATTTTAACGTATTTAATATATTTTAACGTATTTAATATATTTTAACGTATTTAAAATATTTGAACGTATTTAAATTATTTTAACGCATTTAAAATATTTTAACGTATTTATAATATTTTAACGTATTTAAAATATTTTAATGTATTTAATATATTTTAACGTTTTTAAAATATTTTAACGTATAAAATATATTTTAAGGTATTTAAAATATTTTAACGTATTTAAAATATTTTAACGTATTTAATATATTTTAACGTATTTAATATATTTTAACGTATTTAATATATTTTAACGTATTTAATATATTTTAACGTATTTAAAATATTTTAACGCATTTAAAATATTTTAACGCATTTAAAATATTTTAACGCATTTAAAATATATTAACGTATTTAATATATTTTAACGTTTTTAAAATAGTTTAACGTATTTAATATATTTTAACGTATTTAAAATATTTTAACGTATTTAAAATATTTTAAAGCATTTAATATATTTTAACATATTTAAAATATTTTAATGTATTTAATATATTTTAGCGTATTTAAAATATTTTAACGTATTTAATATATTTAACGTATTTAAAATATTTTAACGTATTTAAAATATTTTAACGTATTTAAAATATTTTAACGTATTTAAAATATTTTAACGTATTTAAAATATTTTAACGTATTTAAAATATTTTAACGTATTTAATATATTTAACGTATTTAAAATATTTTAACGTATTTAAAATATTTTAACGTATTTAAAATATTTTAACGTATTTAATATATTTTAATGTATTTAATATAATTTAGGTGAACGTATCAAGATAAATCTACCCAGTTACCAAGCAACCAACATATTCGAGCATATACAGTGTACGTAAATCAAACAAAAAAATACTAATGAACTAAGTATGATCTTAGCAACATATATAACAGTTTGTAGATTAGCTCGTAGAGATGTATTTTTGGATTTCTGTAGCTAAGATGCAATTTTGCAAACTTTTCAATGCACAGAAGGTTTGTAATTTCTGATGTAGCGAGTGATTTTATTTCTGAACCAAGTGGTAGCCGGTTGATATGTTGATGTAAAGATAGTATATAAAGATGTCTGGTACTGTTTACTCACTACTGGTACAGTTTCACTCACCACTGGTACAGTTTCACTCACCACTGGTACAGTTTTACTCGCCCACTGGTACAATTTCACTCACCACTGGTACAGTTTCACTCACCCACTGGTACAGTTTCACTCACCACTGGTACAGTTACACTCACCACTGGTACAGTTTTACTCACCACTGGTACAGTTTCACTCACCACTGGTACAGTTTCACTCACCACTGGTACAGTTTCACTCACCACTGGTACAGTTACACTCACCACTGGTACAGTTACACTCACCACTGGTACAGTTTCACTCACCACTGGTACAGTTTCACTCACCACTGGTACAGTTTCACTCACCACTGGTACAGTTTCACTCACCACTGGTACAGTTACACTCACCTACTGGTACAGTTTCACTCACCACTGGTACAGTTACACTCACTACTGGTACAGTTTCACTCACCACTGGTACAGTTACACTCACTACTGGTACAGTTTCACTCACCACTGGTACAGTTTCACTCACCACTGGTACAGTTTCACTCACCACTGGTACAGTTCCACTCACCACTGGTACTGTTTCACTCACCACTGGTACAGTTCCACTCACCACTGGTACAGTTTCACTCACCACTGGTACAGTTACACTCACCACTGGTACTGTTTCAGTCACCACTGGTACAGTTTCACTCACCACTGGTACAGTTACACTCACCACTGCTACTATTTTAGTACCTACGCCCATATCTCAAAGCTAAAATTGCTATTTCAATATTAAAATGGCCATTGTATAATATTAATGTTCTGCTTTTAAAATTATGACGCCATTACCAGACGTTTTCCATTTACTATTTTGTTTTTATTGTTGCCATATTTTTGTAATTTCTTTACTACTGTGTATGAGGAATAAAAAACATCAGGCTGTTATGGTGTTAAATTCGATCATTTATACTAAAATAGATTTTTAAAACTTTATACTAAAATCGATTTATTTCCTTAATTTTATTTAAAATTTGATTTCTAAACTTATTTACTGAAAGTTAATTTTCTAAATAGGCTTTTTCACAGTTTTTAAATGAATATTAAGTAATTTACTACAACAAATTTACAGCTGTAATGTATCTTATAAATCTAGTAGAAGATTTATACCAAAAGTTTAATATATGAATATTTCGTTGATTTATGTTAGAAAACCGAACTTTTAATTGATGCCTAAAAACGCTCCATTAATTATCAGGCGCCAAAGGTTGATCAAGCAGCCTATTTCAAGCAGAGTGACTTCAATATGATATGAGCAGATCCTCTAGCATTTAGAAATAGGTTCTTAATATAAATTTTAATTAACGAGAACAGTGCAGTGGTGAACAAATTAGATACCAATTTTTTTTTACAGTTTGAATAGCCCGAAGGCCGAAGAGTTCATTTCGGTTCGTTTTTTGGTATAAAAATTGGCATTTGTGTGTGTGTGTGTGCCGATTTTAATTGGTAATTGCACTGCTAATATGTGTGTGTGTGTGTGTGTGTGTGTGTGTGTGTGTGTGTGTGTGTGTGTGTGTGTGTGTGTGTGTGTGTGTGTGTGTGTGTGTGTAAATCACAAAAAATTACACGTGATGAAGAATGTGACAGTGTCAGACCACGAAGGAAGAATTAGAACAGGAATTTCGTTAAGTCCTTTTTTTATTATTAAATACGAAAAGTACTTGTTCGTGTTCCACCCGTGCTGAAGAGTTTGTCTTTATCCAAACTGTCAATTCCCCTGAGAATTTTGTAGGTGGTTATCATGTCTCCCCCTTACTCTTCTGTTTTCCAGGGACGTGAAGTTCAGCTTCCTTAGCCTTTCCTCGTTGTTCATACCTCTCAGTTCCGGGACCAGTCTGGTGTCATACCTCTGAATCTTCTCTAACTTTGTCTTGTGTTTAAGTAGGTATGGACTCCAGGCTGGAGCTGCATACTAGATGGGTAAAGAACACCAGATTGATTCACACTTGCCACAACGACCAAGTTTGATCCCAGTCTCTCAATAAAAGTTCTTTTAAGTCCGCTAAGGAATCACTACTCCGGCCACCTGTCCTCGGAGTTAATACCTGGAAGTTTTAACGCTATATCGACCACAGCATAAGGATTCCGGTTCTATAGTGAAGTTAAAAACGCCAATAGATTAGCGTTTCCTCTGATTAAGGCACTTCGTTTTTTTCTAAGACTAGAGTTCATTAATGCTATCAATTGAGATACCTAATGAAACTGCAAGCAAGAGTTGTTATCCTACATCAGTTCACCTGAAGCCAGATCAACTGAGAGGTTAGGAGAGCGAGGTTGGGTCTGTGAGCCGATAGATGGGAAAACCGTTCCAGATATGTTTGTGTAAATCGCATCAGAACGGATTGGATTCAGGGCAGATTAAATTTCCCAACCTACAGTGAACTATTAGATTAAACGTGATTGTAATTATGCCAATGACTTCCTTTTACTGGGGAAGTCCTAACCCCTTTCCTTATACTCGGCAACATGGTATCCAGAATTAATGTGATGATAACATTACAAAATAAACTTTAGGAGATAATGGTGGACTCATTCCATGAATGTATTATTTACAGTAACTGTCTGGCCTCTGTATATTGGTTGACTCCCCCCCTCCCTGAAGAGACTTCGTTGCTCCCACAATATTAGATCCGTGAGGCATATTATTATTGTTGTTCACGGGACAATAGCGTATATAAGAGCAATCTGGTACGAGGCAAACAAATGTGGATACATGGAGGAAGGATGTTTGCGAATAGATAACCGAATGTTATCATTATCCTGAGGTTATCAAGTCACATATGATAGCATGAAACGGACTGTGGTGGTGACTTCAGACACATCACCGGTTTGATAATGTTCTTACAGGCGAGGTATGGTCAACAATAATGTTCCTTCTCGTGGACAAATCCACAAGGGCCGTGACGAGCATTCGAACCTGCGTCCGAGAGCATCCCAGACGCTGCCTTAATCGACGGTATAATGTTCCTTCTCGTTACAGAATTGTTCTCGCCAGCATTGTTATCACTTTGTGGTCGTCGTCAACAATCATTGCTTTATGTTGCAAATTTTCCTATTGGTTGCAATCTTGAAAATCGTCCTCCCATTTGATAAGCTGTTCTAACTTAACTTCTCTCCTGGTCAGCTGTTAATCTCCCAGTGCAGAGTTACAAACCAAATAAGATTTCAACCAGGATTTAACAACCGCAGCAGAAGTTGTTAAACACAATGGAAGTAAACTTAGTGAAGTCTACACAGGTCGTACATACTCCACCGCAGTACAACAAGTGGTTCACTGGGGCTCGATTACTACATATTGATACGATCGTAGTCACAGAAACAGTACTATCATTTCAGGAGGATGGGGGTTGGGGTGTGCGTGCGTGGTACAGTTTTCTGGTTGTCCAGTTGGAGGAGCTAGGAGACCTCCTCATCCTGCCCCTGCTCCTCCTCCTGCTCCTCGCTACACTAGCCTATTAACAGTTATCAGAGCGTGGCAGCCGTCCCCAATACCACGACCAGTTCTCCTTCAAACTGTTACCGGCGCGTCGCTGAACCTACCTATCTTACCAAGCAGGTCAAGGACGGTGTTAGGGAACTCTCTTTTGTGTGTGTGTACTCACTCTCCTATTTGTACTCGCCTATTTGTGCTTGCGGGGGTTGAGCTTTGGCTCTTTGGTCTCGCCTCTCAACTGTCAATTACTCACACAACTGTCTGTGTGTGTATGTGTATGTGTGTGTGTGTGTGTGTGTGTGTGTGTGTGTGTGTGTGTGTGTGTGTGTGTGTGTGTGTGTGTGTGTGTGTATGAATGTGTGTGTGCGTATTCACCTAATTGTACCTGAAGGGGTTGAGCTTCGGCTCTTTGGTCCCGCCTTTCAAATGTCTGTCAATTGTTTGACAGTTGATATAATAGCCTATTGGGCTCTATCATATCTTCATGTCAAACTGTATATGGAGACTGCCTTCACCACATCACTTCCTAATGCATCACTTCCTAATTCATCTCTTTTTGTTAACTACACTGGCGCTGAAAATGTGATTTCTATTATCTCAGAGGCTCGTTTGGGTATTCACTTTCCACCTGTGGTCTTTTCTGCGAGTGTCACCGCCATGTTAAATAGTCTGTCTTTATCTATCTTATCAGTTCCCATGAGAATTTGTGGTAATCATGTCTTCCCAAACTGTTCTGCCTTCCAGTTACGTGAGGTTTAATAACTGTAGCCTTTCCCCGTAACTCACACCTTTCAATTCTGGGACTAGTCTGGTGTTATACCTTTGAACTTTCTGAAACTTCGTCTTGACTACATATGAACTTCACACTGGAGCTGCATATTCCTGGATTGGTCTGACATGTGTGATATACAAGGTTCTGAATGGCGCCTTACACAAATTTCTAAAGGTAGTTCTTATTTTCGGCAACTAAGATACTCCGCTGCTGCTCCTGTCAACCCCCAGATCTTTTCTGACTGATTCTTAGAGAATTTCATCTCTTGTTTAGTTCCTTGTGTATTTTAGTGCCTTCTGCTCCCTACACTTAGTTTAATTTGTTTGCAATTACTGGAGTTAAACTCTAGAGGCCATTTGTTGAACCGTTCTTTCATTTTGTTCAGGTTATCCTGGAGTCTCTTGTTGTTGTCCGCAGTCTTAAAAGACCTGAAGTGAACTCTACTCTAGAACGATGTTTTCAATTTCATATTTCTTTGATATTTAGACTTAAACATTAAACCAGGTTTTCGGTAACTGTAACAAAATTATAAACACGAATATATATATAGGTTTTTAACTCGTTTCAGATTTCAAAATTTTAATACAGGGTCATTTTGATGGTATCACTTTAAAGACCAGACACAGTTCTATAGTTCTATTAGAGAAAGTTTTAATTCTTTCCCAGTAACAAAATTTTTTATTTTCAAATTCATAAAAATCTAAAAAAAAATTGCATCTTCATGAAAAAAAATCCCGAGTCGGGCGTTCGAGGGTTCAAAGTTGAATGAAATGTTGCATCTATGGCAGTGTGGTGAACAATTTATGACTCGTGGCGTGGATGCCCAATTCTCGTGTGTTTGAGTGGTGCCCACGCGGATGGCAAGTTCAGTTGGGTAGCAGTTTGTTGCCAATATAATGGTGATTGAGGTGTTGACAAAGAGCAGGAGACGAGGATAGGAAATAAAGGAGTGATTAGATATGGCATTACATCGTTGTATACTGTACAATACATCCTTGTATACTGCATAATATCCATTGTTGCTTCGCTTGAACTTCGCGTAACTCGACTTGATAACGATCCGGGTCGGACCGAAATGTTATCATTTCTTCACCTTCTGATGTGTGGTTTGGTTATCTTCTTGAGGTTATCTTATCTTGAGATGATTTCGGGGCTTAGCGTCCCCGCGGCCCGGTCCTCGACCAGGCCTCCTTTTTTGCTACACGCCCCCCAGGAAGCAGCCCGTAGCAGCTGTCTAACTCCCAGGTACCTATTTACTGCTAGGTAAACAGGAGCATCAGGGGGTGAAAGAAACATTTTGCCTATTTGTCTCCGCCTCCACCGGGGATCGAACACGGAACCTCCGGACTACGAATCCGAAACGCTGTCCACTCAGCTATCAGGTGCCCTGAATCTGATCGTCATAGTTTCCCCTCCTTATTCCCATGTGATTTGGGGGAATTCTCTTATTTTCTCGTTATCCCCTTTAACCCATTTTGCTTCTCGCCTCTCTCATAGGCCAGATTATGCGCCCTTGTGTGGGCGGAAACTCTGCTTTTATCTCCCTACGGTACCAAAGCTACTTTGAAGAAACACATCTAAGCAAAGGAAAAACGCCTCTAATGTTTGTGTTCACAGTAATGCCTCGGTAATTGCTTAGTGGGCAAAGTGCGCTTGTACCTTTGTATCTTCCGTTAGCGGGAGGCGTGCGTTAGTGCGTATTCCGGAGCGCGCGAGCCGGATACACACCGTCGCTGCCGGAGTGAACGAGCCGGATGCACACGGTTGCTGCCGGAGTGAACGAGCCGGATACACACGGTCGCTGCCGGAGTGAACGAGCCGGATGCACACGGTCGCTGCCGGAGTGAACGAGCCGGATGCACACGGTCGCTGCCGGAGTGAACGAGCCGGATGCACACGGTCGCTGCCGGAGTGAACGAGCCGGATGCACACGGTCGCTGCCGGAGTGAACGAGCCGGATGCACACGGTCGCTGCCGGAGTGAACGAGCCGGATGCACACGGTCGCTGCCGGAGTGAACGAGCCGGATGCACACGGTCGCTGCCGGAGTGAACGAGCCGGATGCACACGGTCGCTGCCGGAGTGAACGAGCCGGATGCACACGGTCGCTGCCGGAGTGAACGAGCCGGATGCACACGGTCGCTGCCGGAGTGAACGAGCCGGATGCACATGGTCGCGTCCGGTGACGCGTTCATTGCTCTCTCGCCGGTTAAACACACACTGATGCACGGGTCGTTGGACGCGGGAGCCTCGAATGTGCTGTTGGTTTGCCCTGGTGGTGCGGTAGACGTATTTCTGAGACGGGGCCTCTATCTTAGACGTATTTCTGAGACGGGGCCTCTATCTTAGACGTATTTCTGAGACGGGGCCTCTATCTTAGACGTATTTCTGAGACGGGGCCTCTATCTTAGACGTATTTCTGAGACGGGGCCTCTATCTTAGACGTATTTCTGAGACGGGGCCTCTATCTTAGACGTATTTCTGAGACGGGGCCTCTATCTTAGACGTATTTCTGAGACGGGGCCTCTATCTTAGACGTATTTCTGAGATGGGGCCTCTATATTAGACGTATTTCAGTGAGGGGGCCCTCCTTTGGTCTCTGGCTAAAAAGAAAAAAGTGAAAAATTCTTTAATTACTTGGAGGAAAAGTTTCTTTTGGCCTGATGTATCTCGTAATTATATTTCTGGAGCTGCATAGTATCGCCTCTTGCTTCTCCTTCTCTACCACTGCACCTCACAAAGTGCCTCGCGACAAACTGCATCACTTAATTTTTGTTGAAGTTAATGCAATCACTTAAATATGTATTGCATTGGGGATTTTATCACTGCATTTGCGTATATATATATATATATATATATATATATATATATATATATATATATATATATATATATATATATATAGTACCTAGTAGCCAGAACGCACTTCTCAGCCTACTATGCAGGGCCCAATTTGCTAGTAAGCCAAGTTTTCATGAATTAATTGTTTTTCGACTACCTAACCTACCTAACCTAACCTAACCTAACTTTTTCGGCTACCGAACCTAACCTAACCTATAGAAATAAGTTAGGTTAGGTTAGGTAGGGTTGGTTAAGTTCGGTCATATATCTACATTAATTTTAACTCCAATAAAAAAAATTGACCTCATACATAATGAAATGGGTAGCTTTATCATTTCATTAGAAAAAAATTAGAGAAAATATATTAATTCAGTAAAACTTGGCCTATTAGGCAAATCGGGCCTTGCATAGTAGGCTGAGAAGTGCATTCTGGCTATTAGGTACGACATATATATATATATATATATATATATATATATATATATATATATATATATATATATATATATATATATATATATATATATATATATATATATATATGAACCTGCATGAATACATGTATGTAATCTGCCGTCAAGGACCTGAGCATCAATAGTTTTTTTCAAATAGCATTAATCATTTTAATACTTTAAGAATCTAAAACATAAGTTAACATGATATTGAAAATCTGTCGAAAATTAACTGATTTTATTTACGGCGAAGATGGCATTTTACTTCTTGCACGTTCAATAAAGCGATAATAAGATAAGAAGTGATAAGATAAGACAAATAAATATTCAAGAGTAATACAGATAAACAGGAAAGACCTTGTTATTGGGGGCAAAAGTAAACAATTATCTATTTTTGTCTGTAGATAAGACTGTTGCAGATCACTTGATGTGATACATGTCCACGTGGATGATACTGTACCTCAAGCCGATAGATTTTGTCTTCCTGTACTTACTATTTATTAAATGAATTATATACGAGATGGTACAGTCACGTGCTTCTGTGTGCAAGATTGGATACGCTTCTGATGCGTATCTTATGCGTAGTGATTATCGCAGAGTTTGCTCTCTCCTGAGTCTCAGAGTATCAATTAAATACGCCAGATTCATGCGTCGCTATATAGCTTTGGTTGCAGGTTACTGCGGCCTAAATTACACCTCAAATGACCCATCACTCGCTGTTAATGGAGCAGCAAATCTCTTAGTTCCCTTACGCCTGACCGTCCGGGATCAGGCCAGGCTGAACACTAACCCCCATTACCCATATTTCCAGATTTAAATAGACATTTAACATACGTCTTCTATTTCCATGAGGAATAAAAGTCTCTCCTCCATGGATCTTCCAGGGTACAAAGAATTACCCTGAAGTTAACAGTAATGTAATAATTACAATCATATGATTAGAATTATTTTATGATTAGAACTAATTTTATGACCGTATTATATTTTTTAATATTTCACACAGTTCGGCTCCTCTCAGTGGATGGGTAAAGAGCATCAGATTAATTTACCCTTGCCACAACGACCAAGTTTGATCCCAGTCTCTCAATAAAAGTTCTTTTAAGTCCGCTAAGAAATCACTGCTCTATTACACTATTACAATCACTAAAATCTCCATGGGAATCACACCTTGTTTCACACCTAACTGCATGAAAATCACCTTGGATGGGGGTGGGGGGAAAGGGTTGTCAGTAATTGCTTATTGTTAATCATTCAACTTAGGTCTACCCTGACTAGCCAGTGTCCGTTCTGTATAACACTCACCCTCCTTGCAAATTTGGCTGAGGCTAGCCCTAAGCATCTGGAGTCCAAATTTGGATAGAGAGATAGGCAGACACGTTCTGTCTCTCTCTCTCTCTCTCTCTCTCTCTCTCTATCTCTCTCTCTCTCTCTCTCTCTCTCTCTCTCTCTCTCTCTCTCTCTCTCTCTCTCTCTCTCTCTCTCTCTCTCTCTCTCTCTCTCTCTCTCTCTCTCTTTTACATGTATAATGTAAAATACACACACACACACACACGTTAAGGACCTTTTTTTTATAAGGAAATGCTTGAAAATGCTAAGAATTAAGGGTATTTCATGCACTTACCTTTGCGACCCTACAAGGAAAACACATTAACAACGAAGGTAGACTGATGTTTACTAGCATCATAAAGTTGACTTGAGCCTCCAGCAACCACCTACCCACCACTAGAGGCACTTACGCTAATTGCATTTGGTCTCCATATCTTTGACAGGGTTTATTTAGAAGAGGTTCTATATGGGGGGGGGGGGGGAAGGATATGCTAAGAGAGATTCCGAGAATTTACTGGTGATATTCTTATCCAAACATAGGAAGGCTTGAATTTTTTTTTTATCGCAAGCAAATGAATATATTTAGCAATGCCAAAGTAGATCTGTTATTATTCAATGCATTCAACAATCTACCTTCTACTCTGTAACTATCTGTACTACACACGACCTACCCCATCACTGTAAATATTTTTATTGCTCTGGCATAGGTCCCCATCATCACCACCTTTCCTCCCTCTCTCTCTACCACCACCTTCCCTAAATTCAGTCTTCATCAATAAATTGCATACGAGAAATTAACATTTAATACGCTAGATGAATGGTGAGACTGATTTGTTTTGGCGAGATTAGAAATTAACATAATTTAACATTTAATGCAAAGGGTGGGAGGGAGTTCCATTAGGTTTGTCCTCGACCAGCCTATGACAATCCCTAGATGAAGACCAGTCATCCTGTAAAGTTTGGTGAGGTTCGCCGCATGCATCTTGGCCCCAAACTTCAGACTGACAGATATTGCCATATGCTCTGTATATATTTGTATATATATAAATTAAATATATACCATATAAGGTGCCCGGGAGTTCTTCAATCTACCTGGCATCATTGCAGAAAAATCAAAGAAATATTATGACAAATAAGGGATAATAACAAGGGATAATGACGCGTTGACATACGATGAATCCCATCGTATGTCAACACGTCACTCTGTGTCTGTGTCTGTGTCAACACGTCACTCTGTGTCTGTGTGTGTGTCAACACGTTACTCTGTGTCTGTGTCTGTGTCAACACGTTACTCTGTGTCTGTGTCAACACGTTACTCTGTGTCTGTGTCTGTGTCAACACGTTACTCTGTGTCTGTGTCTGTGTCAACACGTTACTCTGTGTCTGTGTCAACACGTTACTCTGTGTCTGTGTCTGTGTCAACACGTTACTCTGTGTCTGTGTCAACACGTTACTCTGTGTCTGTGTCAACACGTTACTCTGTGTCTGTGTCAACACGTTACTCTGTGTCTGTGTCTGTGTCAACACGTTACTCTGTGTCTGTGTCTGTGTCAACACGTTACTCTGTGTCTGTGTCTGTGTCAACACGTTTCTCTGTGTCTGTGTCTGTGTCAACACGTTACTCTGTGTCTGTGTCTGTGTCAACACGTTACTCTGTGTCTGTGTCTGTGTCAACACGTGTCTGTCTGTAGTGCTAGTCTGTAGGCCACCAGGACACGTTCAGGACATGTGATTCAGTAAGAATAGGATTCAATAGTGTGTGTGTGTGTGTGTACTCACCTATTTGTACTCACCTATTTGTGCTTGCGGGGGTTGAGCTTTGGCTCTTTGGTCCCGCCTCTCAACTGTCAATCAACTGGTGTACAGATTCCTGAGCATACTGGGCTCTATCATATCTACATTTAAAACTGTGTATGGAGTCAGCCTCCACCACATCACTGCCTAATGCATTCCATCCGTAACTACTCTGACACTGAAAAAGTTTCTTCTAACGTCTCTGTGGCTCATGTGGGTACTCAGTTTCCACTGAGTACTGTGGGTACTCAGTTTCCACTGTTGTGTGTGTGTGTGTGTGTGTGTGTGTGTGGAGGGAAGGGGGCTGGTGCTTTATTCCCAACATGAATTTTTATTTTAGGTCATGAACACATCTTGGCTTGTCAAGGGCAGTGAATGAAACTTATAATTTTTAAAAATTTTGCAGACATCAGTGCATGATGATTTACTGTATAATAAACAAACTAATGATTGACCTGTCTTTTTAAGAATGTCTAGGGGAGGCGGTTGAGTCAGAACCAGAATTACCACGAAGTTTGATGGATTCCTTATGGCACCCTGCTGGTTACAGTATGGCACCCTGCTGGTTACAGTATGGCACCCTGCTGGTTACAGTATGGCACTCTGCTGGTTACAGTGGTATCGAACCCCGACCCACTAAAGGTAGCAATGCACTGTACAGTTATCCACTCTACTAAACGCGGTAAGGAGATACTGAAGTGAAACGGATAGAGGAGAAGGAGAGAAAGGAAATTAACAGAGGAAAAGCGTCAAGCCATTACGACTATATAGCACTTGGAAGGGTCAGGATAAGGATTTGGGATGGGACGGGGAGCGAAAGGAATGGTGCCCAACCACTTGGACGGTCAGAAGGAGGTGGGAGAGAACAACTATTAAAATTAACCTATAATCATAAAATTATAATATGCAAACAATTGACCTAAATATAAATAAACGAATTCATAACAATTATCTTATCAAAGCAGTTTATCAGATTATAATCAAAAATATGATAATGTAAATCGTTATGAATTCTAATGGTATAATGAAGCTGTCCGTTTTAACCCTTAACTACCAGCTCTCTGACCCCTTACTTGTAACGTGCGCGCTAAATAAATAATTTGCACTAAATAAATAATTTACACTAAATAATTTACACTAATTTACACTAAATAATTTACACTAATTTACACTAAATAATTTACACTAATTTACACTAAATACATAATTTACACTAAATAATTTACTCTAAATAATTTACACTAAATAAATAATTTACACAAAGTAATTTACACTAAATAATTTACACAAAATAATTTACACTAAATAAAATCATATTTTTGAGAATACTAATTTATATTATTGAATATTATTATTATTCGGTGTATAGATACATAGAATAGTTTGGTATTTTGGTTCCTTAGGTTAATTTGTATTTGTTACTAGTGGATGAAGCGTTTAGAGACGAACATTGGCCAAGTTAACGAGGACTTGGCCAATGCTAGAGGCCCATCTGAGCGTTCCAACTGTCGTCCGTCTTCCCAGCATCTTACAGCACCATCTTTGTGCCTCATCGCCTCGCACAAACGCTACCGTTCCCCCCTCCAAGAGAGTTCTGGGCCTTTGTAAATTTCAGAGAAAATTATAATTAGTTTACGCAAGGTAATTATAGCCTCCTGTTGCTAATTACCAACTGACTTATCTGCAATAATTTTTGTATGGCGAGATGCAGTACAAAATACGTATTAGGTAAACGGTTCATGCAATAAAGATGGCGTGGAAAATATACTGAACTAAAAAAAAATTGGATACGGGGGGAAATGTTAATGGCTAAATATACGAGTAAATAATCATTAGTTAACAAGTCTTCTCAGGTGACAGAATTACCATAACGGCCCAGTATATGGGGACGAGGGTTCCCCCATAATATTCATATATATATATATATATATATATATATATATATATATATATATATATATATATATATATATATATATAAGTGAGGATCCACAAGGTCTTCTCTGAGTACTCTTTATTTTCTTACCCTCGGCATTAAGAAGAGCAATCAAGATACCGAAATTCATGGTAAGGAAACTTTAGTAATTATTTAAGGGTATATTTTGTAAAATGTTTCGTTCCACTCTGGAACAACTTCAGGTAAGGAATGAATATATATGGTGTAAATTTATCTAAATCCTCATGTGAAAGAGGGGAATTTGCGTGTGTGTGTGTGTGTGTGTGTGTGTGTGTGTGTGTGTGTGTGTGTAAGGGGGGGTGGTGGGTGGGTAAGGGGAAGTAACCACACATAGGTGAAGAAATAGGGAAATAATGGGGAATGGATGCCAAACACTGGATAAGGGGGGAGGGGAAGAACTAGATAGAGATGTTATTATCTGGTGCTGTATGGTGAGGTCTGGGTCTGAGCGTAGGCAAGGTATCGAAGTCATTACTCTGTATATTTAGGATGGGTCTTATAACTTGTATGAGTATAGCTTCCAGGATTTGCAGTCTTCCCTGGTCAGTGGTGGATGCCAGGATTGTTGTATTATCTACTAACATGTTCCTAGTGAGTGTTGTGTTATGTATACTTTTTATAAGGTGTCTAGGAGCACCAGTTTGTTGATGGCAGGTCAGTCTTCTCGACATTTATGTGGTGGTCTTACCAATATAAGTAGACTGGAGATGACATCCTTTATTGAAATTGAATTGAAATTGAAATAAGTTTATTGAGGTAAAATACACACAAAGGGATGAGGTAGCTCAAGCTATTTTCACCCCGTTTCCTTTCCAGAGAGGGTTGTATTGTTTACTGTGGCTGTTCTTATGTATTAAATGGGCATTGCTTTTTGTTGTGTAGTAAATAATTCATTCCAATTTTTGGTCTAGGGTTGTCGGTTGTACCCTATTTGAAATTATATTTTTAATTACTCTTGCACCTGAAACAAATGAAGACGTGTTCAAAACGTGAACAAGAAGTTCACGTTTGGTTCTCAAGGTGTATTGAACGTCATAACAAAGTTTGTATCAATATTTATAACGGAGAATGTCTGTCCAAAGTTGGAGGCCCCATCCTCACTCAACTCTCACACATGAAGCATGAAAGGTAGGGGAGGGTTATAGGTCTGTCGGGGACGGACCCAGTGCCACACTTTAAGAAATATTGGCGTATAACCATCCCCCCCCCAGCCACCGGGAGATTTTTCACGAAGTCAAGACAGAAATATTGGCTGTCTTGTCTGTAGACTTAATTCAGTTCTTAATTATATAATTGTACTTAGAGAGAGAGAGAGAGAGAGAGAGAGTGTGTGTGTGGAAGGGGGAGAGAGGGTCAGGAACAATTGAGAGGGGAGATGATTGAAGAGAAAAGTGGGAGGAGGAGAAAAGTGGAGAGATGGGAGGAGAGGACGATAAATGAGAGAGGGGAGAGAGAGGAGCTGAGAGGAAGAGAGCGGGAGATTAGGAAAGAGATATGATTGAGGGGGAGGAGACTATAAAAAAGGAAGAGAGATGACAGAGGGAGAGAGAGAGAGACCCGGGCGCAGCCGGGTGCCCACTCTAGTCGACCAATAAACCAAACCTAACCTGCTTTAGCCCTTAAAGTACACTATCCAAGGATTTAATGTACGCAATTTTTACAAAATTCAGTGTTTCCATTGCGTCACTAAACCTAGGAAAGTTAAATTTGGTTCTTGCCTAAAGTCTTCTAAAACCAATTGGTAAAAAAAGTGACCTTTTTTGTGACCAAAAAAACATATATATATATATCTTGAACATTCCAGTAAAAGAGACATAACAAGTACTATCATGTCTGGCAGATAGGCTGCTCTCCTGGATGGAATAAACATCTTAATTTTGGTGTTTTGAATTATTTTGAGGATCCAATACGTACATTTTTCCTCCTCGCCAAGTTTAGCGACATTGGTGCGGTGACAGTGAAGGACTGTGAACGATGCTCTCACCATCACCCTCTTTGATAGACCGTCGTCGTCTCTGCTTCAACAGCAAATGTGGGAGAGAGAAAAAAGAGGAAGAAATATGAGGGGTATAAATATGAAGAATCTATTCATTTTTCATATTCTCCATATTTATATTTTTGGGGCCCTCATAAGCTCATAACAGTAGAGTTATGCAAATTGAAAGTGAACTGTACTTTTATGCATTTTTGTAGAAAGCAAGCGGAGTTTACGGATTTTTTTAAATAACTCTTGGGTTTTTGAAACTAAGTGGTCACTGGTATAGCACAGATTTTATATATATATATATATATATATATATATATATATATATATATATATATATATATATATATAATATATATAATATAGTGTACTATCCTTTATTACGTTTTAATGTTATTTAAGTCTATCACAACTGTGATATGGTTGGTTTCATTTACACTAGAAACCGGTTTCTTGCACACGCACGATTTCCAGCCCTGTTACTGTGGGTAGTGCTGTGATTGGTGCGAGTATTGCAACAGCCTTGTTACTGTGGGTAGTGCTGTGATTGGTGCGAGTATTGCAACAGCCTTGTTACTGTGGGTAGTGCTGTGATTGGTGCGAGTATTGCAACAGCCTTGTTACTGTGGGTAGTGCTGTGATTGGTGCGAGTATTGCAACAGCCTTGTTACTGTGGGTAGTGCTGTGATTGGTGCGAGTATTGCAACAGCCTTGTTACTGTGGGTAGTGCTGTGATTGGTGCAAGTATTGCAACAGCCTTGTTACTGTGGGTAGTGCTGTGATTGGTGCGAGTATTGCAACAGCCTTGTTACTGTGGGTAGTGCTGTGATTGGTGCGAGTATTGCAACAGCCTTGTTACTGTGGGTAGTGCTGTGATTGGTGCAAGTATTGCAACAGCCTTGTTACTGTGGGTAGTGCTGTGATTGGTGCGAGTATTGCAACAGCCTTGTTACTGTGGGTAGTGCTGTGATTGGTGCGAGTATTGCAACAGCCTTGTTACTGTGGGTAGTGCTGTGACTGGTGCGAGTATTGCAACAGCCTTGTTACTGTGGGTAGTGCTGTGACTGGTGCGAGTATTGCAACAGCCTTGTTACTGTGGGTAGTGCTGTGACTGGTGCGAGTATTGCAACAGCCTTGTTACTGTGGGTAGTGCTGTGATTGGTGCGAGTATTGCAACAGCCTTGTTACTGTGGGTAGTGCTGTGATTGGTGCGAGTATTGCAACAGCCTTGTTACTGTGGGTAGTGCTGTGATTGGTGCGAGTATTGCAACAGCAGAAACCACTCAGAAACTTTATTAGTAAGGAAGGATTAATTAAGTTTTCTACTGAACAGCTTTATTACAAGTTCCCCTTATTATCTCACACACACAAACACACACACACACACACACACACACACACACACACACACACACACACACACACACACACACACACACACACACACAGGGAGCCGTCACAGGGGTCCTGTGGCTGAGTGGACAGCGCTTGGGACTCGTAATTCCTAGGTCCGGGATCGATCCCCGGCGATTGCGAAAAACAAATGTGCAGAGTTTCTTTCACCCTGATGCCCCTGTTACCTAGCAATAATTAGGTACCTGGGAGTTAGATACCTGTTACGGGCTGCTTCCTGGTGGGGGGGGGGGGGTAAAATCCGTTGATTGACAGTTGAGGAGGACCGAAAGACCCAGAGCTCAACCCCGCAAACACATCTAAGTGAATACACACACACATGCACGCACACCGTACTCACCTAATTGTGCTTGCGGGGGATGAGCTTTGGCTCTTTGGTCCCACCTCTCAACTGTCAATCAACCGTGTGTGTGTGTGTGAGAGCACCCCATCTGGTGCTCAATATTGAGCTCATTAAGAAGTTTATGTGTGTGTACTCACTAACTAGGCGAGTACACACACACACACACACACACACACACACACACACACACAACCACATCACAGAGACTGAAACAGAAGTACCGAGGAAGATCTTAGACGGAGGAGACGAGACACGAAGGAGCACAGGTAGGAAGATGCGCCGAGCTCCACACCAGATGGGGGGCAACAAACCTCCTAATGAGCTCCACATTGAACACCAGATGGCGGCGCCAAGCTCCCGTAATGATCGTGCCAGCGCTCTCTTACCGTCACTAATAGTGTGTTTTTTGGCCCCAAGTGCCAGATCCACACTGGCACTCGCAATTTACATTACTATTACTTTTTTAATTTCGCTTTCAAGGTATTAGTAGGAAAACGTGGAAGGGGGCATCGTGGAGCATCCTTTTAGGTGTGTCTGTGTGCGAGTGTGTGTGTTTGTGTGCGAGTGTGTGTGTGTGTGTGTGTGTTTGTGTACGCAGTGTGTGTGTGTGTTTGTGTACGCAGTGTGTGCGTGTGTGTTTGTCTGTGTGTGCGTGTACGAGTGAGTGAGCGTTCGACCTCGTATCTATTGAGATGTTATCCCCCCTTTCATATCAACATGATAGGCGTAACAAGCAGTTTAAGAGCACCCTGCGTCTGTGTCTCCTTGCAACTCAAGGCAACTTTCCAAGATTACCTTCAGATGGAGGTCTCTCGCACTTAACGTCGACTCCATTGTGCAACAATGCAAGTCAACAGGCAGTGTTTCTTGTCCATAAATTTTAACTAGTTAGTTTAACTCAGACGTCGCAAGATTTGGCAGAAGTTCTGGGGGATTTACGACTTCTGCTGATGGAATATCCGACGTTTCATTTCGCTTGAGTGCTCGCTTGGCTTCGAAACGCGTGCTACTTCCACTCTTTTAAGAGTTCTAATATAATCGTATTTCATCCCTAGGGAGCTCTTATATAATAGAATTATATCCCTAGAGAGCTCTTATATAATCGTATTTTATCCCGAGATAGATTTTATATAATAGTATTTTTTTTCCTTATAGAGCTCTCGTATATGAGTATATTATTTCAAGAGCTCTTATATAATCGTGTTTTATCCCTAGGGAGCTCTTGTATAATAGAATTATATCCCTAGAGAGCTCTTATATAATCGTATTTTATCCCAAGATAGATTTTATGTAATAGTATTTTTTTTCCTTAGAGAGCTCTCATATTCTCGTATATGAGTATATAATTTCAAGAGCTCTTATATAATGGTATATTATCCCCCCAAGAAGTTCTAAGATAATCGTACAACACTTCTCCTCAAATGCTTTAAACAAGTATTTATGGACCATTGGCGCCGTGGATTTCATTAATACGGTCGTAAAACAGTGTTGAGAAATAGTGCTTCGTATTTTCGCTTGAAGGACTAAACCTCTGAGCAGTTGCAATGCGTTGCAGCTCATGGGTTTTCGGAAGTACGGCACAGATATATCTTGAGTTGATTTCGGGGCTTTAGTGTCCCTGCGGCCCGGTCCTCGACCAGATCTCCACCCCCAGGAAGCAGCCCGTGACAGCTGACTAACACCCCAGGTACCTATTTTACTGCTAGGTAACAGGGGCATAGGGTGAAAGAACTCTGCCCATTGTTTCTTTCTCGCCAGCGCCTAGGATCGAACCCAGGACCACAGGATCACAAGTCCAGCGTGCTGTCCGCTCGGCCGACCGGCTCCCCGGTCGGCAGATTGAGTAATATAGTTGAACACTTGTCGCTGCGCCGAGTTGCAAATGTGTTCATTTAAATTTTGATGCATATACATAATATATATATATTTATACTAATAAGAGAGAGAGAGAATATGTTGTACAAAGTTGGAGAAAGCGGACGCCTGTTGCTAGACTCATCCAAATTTGTAGGTAAAATGGAGTTAAGAGACAGAACGACCGAAAGTCTGATTGGAGTAGACTTTACCTTGCGATGATTCCGGGGCTTAGCGTTCCCGCGGCCCGGTCCTCGATCAGGCCTAAGTTTAAATGTTTAAAGGAATATAGTGTGTAATTCAACACGCAACAAAAATTTTCATGAAATCTGAAATGAATCTTGGATGAAATCGGGAATGTGATGTCCGTAGAGTGGGAAGTTATTCCCATCGTTTATCCACGCAATTTCTTAATAATATATTTTCTGAGAGAAGGGGAGAGGGGGGAAGTTAGGGGTAGGGGGGATAGGGGGGAAGCAAAGGGTAGGGGGGATAGGGGAAGAGGGGGTGTGTTAGAGACCCCACACAGTTATTATACGTATATATATACGGATTTATACACTGGGAAAATGAAACGAAAGTTCCGAACGTTTTTGTGTTTCAACACATTATCAAGGAAATACAGAAAGATAAGAAAGATCTATCTAGATAGATAAGATAAATTATCAAGGAAATACAGAAAGATATAATCCCAAACTCCCATGGGAGTTTGGGATTATATGCCCAACTACACACTACACCTGACTAGACTAAGACCCATAAGCTAAATCACCAATAAAGGTGAGATGATAACGTGGATATCAACAGGGTATTCCTTCATGCATTCACTATTTTGTATACCTATCACAAATCCTACCAATTATAAAGTTATTTAATTTGTATAATCCTGGACTGACATTAATGTTATCTAAATCTCTACTTTTTATAAATGATGATTCAGTAATATTTCCTTTCAGTAGCTGATTTACAAATCACAATTTTGCATGAATTAGCCCAGTCAGTTGAATGGTTACAATCTCTTGGGAGAACAAATAATTCAATGGAGTCTTGAGGTGATCTTGTACTATATTTAAGCTCTTTTATTCTCTGTTCAAGATGTTTACCCGTTTGGCCTTCATAGAATATATTGCAATTTTTACACGGAATTTTATTCCGTTTATATCCACAGCAACGTCCATACAAACACTTTCTTCCCTACTCTCCTCTCCTCCTCCTCTCTGTGGCGTAGACACTGTTTGATAACGGGGGACACTAACGACAGTAGAGAGGTGGGTATACCTCTGTTTACCATTCTCTAAAAAGGTGTGGAATATCCAGACTGTCACCCGAGACCTCTTAAATAACATCTTTTAATCCTATTCCCGCTGGAATTAAAAATAGAAACAAAAATGCAGTACTACAAATTTTAATTTTTTGAGGTCTGCTTATGTAGTTGAAGCTATTATTATTATTTTTTTGTTAATTCGGGCAATTTCCTGTTAGTATGTTTATATCTGCACTAAAATACTCTGATATATCCTATTGTTATGGTGCTATAATGCACTGTAAATTTGTTGTTCTCATTTGCAGTAAATTTTGCTAGATAACACTTATCGTTTTAGTATGAGTATTTATATTACTGAGAGAGTGAAGAGCCCAACGGGCTGAAAAGTAGGCTCAAACTCCCTGGTAAAGTAGGGGTAATTACCCGGATAAGGCGATAAAAATGTATGATTATATACCATATTCATTACGACGTATTTTATATTTACACGTAGGCAATAACGAAACTTTTCTTGCAGTCAGTTTTATAGATATTGTCTTCCAGGCTTGGTAGAGCGGACTACCTGGCTCGATCCCGCAATTTATATCCAATAGAGAGTGTATTTTTCTGCAAGATTGGAGGCCAGACACTTGGGGGCTAGAGCTTCACCCAAATCTGCAGGGGAAATGGTCAGGAGTAGAGCCTGTTGGTCCTACTAAGAGCGGATAAGTTACTCCCAATTCACGGCTGGTGAAATGTGGCTGGCCGAGTCCCTAGAGTTCATAATTTGAAAGTTGTGATCGTGAATTCAGTAAGGTGGAAAGCTGGTCTATCTGTTCGAGACTGCAGACCATACGGGAAGAGGGAGGAGGTGAGAGGAAGATAATGGGAAATAGCGGAGATGGGAGTGGGGAAAGAGAAGATTAGGGAACAAGGGAAGGAGTTGGTGGGGAAGGGGGGAAGAGAGGTGGAATAGAGGGAAGAGGACAGACTATCCCGAGCACCGCCGGGTATCCCTACTAGTTATATATAAGCAGCTATTTAATGAAAAGTTTTGAATTATAATAAAGTTGAATACTTAGAATATTGAAATACTTGGAATATTTATATTCATACATTTCACAAAATTGTTCTGTCTATGTACTTTAAAAGAGAATCAAGAAATGGGTCCTTCACTGCCCACGTGTAGTCACATAAATGTATCTATAGTTGGTGTCATGCCATAATACAACGAAAAAAGTGATGGAAACAACGCTTGGCTACAGTGTTGAGACTCGTGATGTTGATATATATATATATATATATATATATATATATATATATATATATATATATATATACCTGCTGAATGCTGGCAGCAGATTTTCTTTTATACATGTCTCGTTGAACATGACAGCATTTTCTGTATTAACTATTTTCTGGCTTATGGCTTCTAACTGGTGTTCTTGCATCAGGAGTTTAGTTGGAAGACGAATTCTCCAAAAGTAATGTTCGTTTTCGAGGTGAACGAAAAAGGAAATGACTATAGAATGTATTACACTTATTATAAAATTGCCCAACGTTTCGAACCTACATGGTTCATTCTCAAGTGATAAGAAAATACAAATCGCGTTAGATTTATACCAGTACGGGGTCAAGCTCAACTAGGTGAGCACACACACACACACACACACACACACACACACACACACACACACACACACACACACACACACACACACACACACACACCACAAACATGGGGAGCGTGCCGATCTATAATACACACACTCAGGAATATAAGATAAAGCACTAACCACGGCCGAGAGTGAGGAAGTGTGTAAACCCAAGCCAACACTATCCTCTTTATGCCTAAATTCTCTTCCTATGAATGCTCCGTACAATCCCAATAGTTACTATCGGCCTCGTTCTCGACGCCCAATCGAGAATACTGGGGTTCGAATTCCGGCACGGACAGAAATGGCACATTTCCTTTCACCTAATGCCGCTGTTCACCTAGCAGTGTGTAGGTACTCAGGAGTTAATCAGCTTGTGGGGGACCTCGATAAAAACCAAACGTGTATGAATACACTCTGGCTCTCTGTCCCCTTACACAATGAATTAAATTAAAATATTCCGATTTAAAAGTCGGAGACAGATGTTGCTGAAGAAAATAAAAGAGGGGAGAGGTAGGAGAGAGGGAGAGGGAGAGGTAGGAGAGAGGGGAGGTAGGAGAGAGGGGAGGTAGAAGAGGGGAGAGGTAAGAGAGAGGGGAGAGGGAGAGGTAGGAGAGAGGGGAGGTAGGAGAGAGGGGAGGTAGGAGAGAGGGGAGGTAGGAGAGAGGGGAGGTAGAAGTGGGGAGAGGTAAGAGAGAGGGGAGAGGGAGAGGTAGGAGAGAGGGGAGGTAGGAGAGAGGGAGAAGGAGAGGTAGGAGAGAGGGGAGGTAGGAGAGGGGAGAGGTAGGAGAGAGGGAGAGGTAGGAGAGAGGGAGAAGTAGGAGAGAGGGAGAGGTAGGAGAGAGGGAGAGAGGTAGGAGAGGGGAAAGAAAAAAACCTGTATGGGACTGGAATGGGATAGGGGGAGGAATGGAGGTAAATTAAAGGCAGGAAAGTGTAACGCAGGGAAGGGGGAGGGGAGAGATAAGGAAGGGGAGAAAAGAGGGGAAAGTAAGGATTGTGAAGGGGGAGGGGAGGGGTAATATTCTAGAAAAAGGGGGGAGGGAATAGGGGAAGGGTATTGGAGAGGCGGGGAAAGGGAGGGTAGGGGGGCATGCTCACCATCCTAGATCACACTAGAAATTCCTCCCCCACCCCCTACCCCCTCACTCCCCCCTCACTCCCCCCTCACTCCCCCCTCACTCCCCTCACCCCCCTCACTCCCTCCTCACCCCCTCACTCCCCTCACCCTCCACCCCACCCCCTCAATGCCCCCCCCCCACCACCCCTCACTCCTCCCCCTCTGAGGTCTTACTGGAGTCACAACTCCCCCCTTCCCCCCTCCTTCCCCCCCCTTCCCCCCCCTTCCCCCCTCCTTCCCCCCCCTTCCCCCCTCTCCAACCTCTATTCAATTTAGTCTTAAATGTTATAAACGCACATTACTCCAGGATTCAATTCTCGGACTACATAATCATATATACAATTCTAAATTGTAATTTTCTAAGACAAAACAAATTAATTTTAGCGTAAACTACTGTTGTATTCTGCGTGCTGCCATGGTGGTTAGGGGCTCCCTGGTCAGTGTGGTCCCCCTATCCCTGGGATACGTGTCCCCTATCCCTGGGATACGTGTCCCCTATCCCTGGGATTACGTGGGATCGAGCGACCACCTTGCTGCCTGCCGCGTTGGCGTTCGATTCCCCGATGGTTGAAGGCGTTGCGCGCTGTTATTTTACTCGGTTCGTTGGACGGTAGAGCGACAGTCTAGCTTCATGCAGGTCGGCGTTCAATCCCCGATCGTCCAAGTGATTGAGCACCATTCCTTACCCCCCATCCTATCCCAAATCGTTATCCTGATCTCTTCCCAGTGCTACATAGTCGTCATGGCTTGGCACTTTATCCCTGATAGTTCCCTTATTCGGTTCGTTCTTATATTTCCAACGCCTTGTATCCCGTTCAGGTGCTAAATAGACTTATATGGCTTTTTAACGTTCCTGCTGATAATTACTTTAACTTGTTTGTTCAGCTCGTCATGACCAGTAATGTAGATCGCGTTTTTTAGATAAGGTTAGATAAGGACAGATTATTTTACACGATTGGTACTCGCACAGGGGAAACTCAGATCGAAACTTGAGTACCCAAATGAGCCACACAGACATTAGAAAGAACTGTTTCAGTATCAGAGTAGTTAACAAATAAAATGCGTTAGGAAGTGAAATGGAAGGGGCTGGCTAGATACACAGTTTCAAATGTAGATATGATAGAGCTCAATAAGCACTGGAACCTATACACCAGTAGATTGACAGTTGAGAGGCGGGACCAAAGAGCCAAAGCTAAACTTTCCCCAAGCACAATTGGGTGAGTACAACTAGGAGAATAAGCTTTAGCATGCCCGAGAGACTAATTACCATTAAAGAGTCACATGAAGAGGCCAAAACTTCTTGCTTACTCCAGGCGGAGCATATTGAAATGAGGCTATTCCAGTTGAATCTGTGTCCACGACGCGTACGGCGATGCAGAGCTGGCGGCTTTGACCGTGAGGTCGGCCAGTTAATCGGCCAGGGAAGAGGCGAGGTCCTCTTCAACCTGTTCACGAGGAACAGGTGGTCGTCCTCCTCCGCCTATGGTAACGACCACGTCAAGCCATAACCCACAGTCGCTGCTGTAGAACGGTGAAGGGTCAGCCGTGTGTGTGTGAGGTGTGATAAGGGCGACTTGCCGGATGTGCAGGCTGCGGTAGTGACAATTCTGAGTTAGGGACGAAAGGTGTGGAGGAGTTATGGAAGGTAACCAGGTAGGGCAGGTGCGTATACCGGCAAGGGGAGTTAAGTAATAGTGGTGAGATTTGACAACTATTGTTTTTTCTTAAACTATAATAAATTTATTTGACACTACCCTTATACCCTGCCACCGCCACTCATGTTGAACCCCCTCCTCCACTACTCTACCCCTACCAGTGGCACTGGGAACCCCCCAGTGCCACTGGCACTGGAACAAGATCCAACGCAACTACTGTTTCAACGCACATACGGAGCACAAAGACTGTGACGCAGTCTTGCGTCGCAGTCCAGTCAACTGATACACAGAGATATAGTCCCGCAGCTGCTGATCTCTGTGGTCCCCTTCCAATTGGAAAAATGCATTTCCAATTGCGTTTGACCATTTTAGGTAAACAATATTCTTTGCTTCCCATCCGTTGTTTTTTTACTGTTGTTTTTCTTTTAATCGTTAAGGGGAACACTATTGGAGGGACACGCAGCTATAGACCTGATCCATGCCTTCTCTCTATTTGCTCACTGTAAACAAACAAATGCATTAATTGATGTATCTTAATTTATTATCGAAATTTATTAATTTAAAGACACAGACTCTCTCGGACACCTCCACGTATCTCTCCATACATACACTAGTGTGTGTGTGTGTGTGTGTGTGTGTGTGTGTGTGTGTGTGTGTACTCACCTAGTTCACCTAGTTGTACTCACCTAGTTGTGTTTGCGGGGGTTGAGCTCTGGCTCTTTGGTCCCGCCTCTCAACCGTCAATCAACAGGTGTACAGATTCCTGAGCCTATCGGGCTCTGTACCGATAGGCTCTGTACTCTGTGTGTGTGTGTGTGTGTGTGTGTGTGTGTGTGTGTGTGTGTGTGTGTGTGTCTGTGTGTGTGTGTGTGTGTGTGTGTGTGTGTGCAACAACTATCCAAGCCTCCGTCGTTTTCTCTGCAACGCGTCTACGGCTGAAGTCATTGTGCGTACCTGTTTGTATTTGAGCACACTTAAACCAGCCTATAAGGGCCGGGCCGCCACGCACCCGCTAAGGGTGAGCAACATTACCTATATTGAAAACTCTGAAAATTGCATGCAAAATAAATCCAAACTCGCTGTTCAGACTTAACGCTTTGATCATTATCTATCGAAGAACATAACAGAGACTCGAGCCGCTCGACTAATCCAGGTCACTAGGACTGAAAAACAAAGATACAAGCCGCACGAGAAACGTTGCAACTGTTTTCCTAAAATTGGTCACCGAAAAACAGGGCTGTTAGGGTCCGTGTTGCTGTGTTAGCTGTGTGTTGCACGGTGTTAGCTGTGTGTTGCACGGTGTTAGCTGTGTGTTCCACGGTGTTAGCTGTGCGCTGCATTGAGTTTTCCGTGTGGTTGACGACACGCTGAGAGTAACGAAAGGATGCTTGACATCATATTGTTACAAAGGTGTAATTGGTTAGTTACGCAGCTACCATTAGGCAATGTGAAGGGTTACGTCGCTTGTCAAGAGCTTAAGTACCTTTGTGATGCTTAAGTACCTTTATACAGCCACCATAGTCGCGTAGTTGGCTACTCAGATGTAGCCTCGGCGTTGCCGCTGGCTTCACTAAGGCTCCTTCTCAGCGAGGTCCTCAATTAGCTTCGACAGTGATATGGTTCGCGTTCACGGGGGTTCTCTCCCTCCCCTAAGTTACTGTGGACTCTGGCAAGGACGGGTCGGTCTCCTGGCTCTCACGCGCCTCTCCTCTCTTGTGTCTGGGAAGTGTCGCTCACTCTGATCACCTACTTTGGGTCACACGACCACCGTCTCGACGGGCTGGGGCCAACGTTTAGGTAATTATATAGTCCTCTTGCTACTACGGGCTCACCATAGCCCGTGCTACCTGGACACTTCGTTCCGAGTAGTTAAATCTGAAACAACAACCAACCACAGACACACAGACATTCGCTCTTATAATATAATGTAGTTCTCTCTAAACAGTTGATTAGTCCTAGCGTGTGACCAATAGGCTGGAATCTATTAATATGTAATCAAAATACTCATAAGTTATTATATAATAGTCGATCAATACTGAAGAATATTAGATTATTTTTGTTAGGCGAAATTGCTAAGCTTAACTTTGGTTCATAAAGCTCTTTACGTGTTGTGTGTGTGTGTGTGTGTGTGTGTGTGTGTGTGTGTGTGTGTGTGTGTGTGTGTGTGTGTGTGTGTGTGTGTGTGTGTGTGTGTGTGTGTGTGTGTGTGTGTGTGTGTGTGTGTGTGTGTGTGTGTGTGTCTGTTGAAGGTGGGGGGGGCAAAAATTTGCTTTATCCTTTCTCAGTCAACATAAAAGTCAACTACTCGGCAAAGACCCGAGTTTCCTGGACCGGATTGTTTGGCTGAATATTTTAGTTATTGAAAATTTGAAGACCAGCAGAGGCAGTGCATGCGGCCGGTGGAGCTTGTAAAAGTGCGCCCTTGTAAAGGGGATAGACTGGGCCACCTCGTATTGATGTATCGCTCCAGTTGTGTTGGTGGTGGTGTCCCTGGTGGTGGTGTCCCTGGTGGTGGTGTCCCTGGTGGTGGTGTCCCTGGTGGTGGTGTCCCTGGTGGTGGTGGTGTCCTGGTGGTGTCCTGGTGGTGGTGGTGTCCTGTGGTGGTGTCCCTGGTGGTGGTGTCCCTGGTGGTGGTGGTGTCCTGGTGGTGTCCTGGTGGTGGTGGTGTCCTGTGGTGGTGTCCCTGGTGGTGGTACTGCATTGTGGTGCTGCCTAGGTATCCTTGTGATTCGAGGTTGCAGCAATGTTACATATTCCAGGTATTACATTGTAATTGTGATGTACTAGTGCCATCTGGCAGCCGTTGAGTTGGTGCTGTACCCAGTGACGCCTCACTACTGTGTTGGTGAGGGTTGCCATGCTGGTGCCATGTTGGTGACCCCTACATTCTCACCCTGACCCAGACACTCAGTGAAGACTATCAGGTATCTCACCATTGGAGATATTTACCCACTTTATGAGAGCTGACTATGATTAATAATCAGTCAATATCTGACTATGACACGCTTAAACTTGGAGAAATGTAATCAGTTCCAAAGTCCAGATCATCCTGCTTAAAACCACTTAACAAAACCAGATAGAAAGGGCCCAAGAAGGCATGTAGTTTGCAGAAGCATCTTAGACACACCCATGGGTCACAAACAGAAGTGGGGGTAGAAGAATCTTCATTGGGTTGGGATGTTTCAGGGAAATATATACGGGCTCGCCATAGCCTGTGCTACTTGGAATTTTTTGTTCCAGGTAGCGAATCTTTAACAACAACAACAACGTTTCAGGGAAGGATCACTGGAGCTGGTGGCCTAATGATGCTTCCTGCTTGTTTAGAAATCAAGAAATTAGGGGAAATTGCAGGTAAATGAAATGGAATTGGGTGTTCGGTTAAAATGTATTTAACATTCATCTATTATCTAATAAAGGATACTTGGAGTAGCCGGAAAAGGCATGGAGGGAATTCTGTATTAGTTCGTATGAGTTTATAAATTAACATCAAGATCTCTGTAAGTATAAGGATTAGAGGAATGTATGTGTATATTGGTAGCTAAGTCATATACAATCCGAGGGCTTAATTGTGTGTGTGTTTGTGTGTGTGTGTTTGTGTGTGTGTGTGTGTGTGTGTGTGTGTGTGTGTGTGTACTCACCTATTCGTGCCTGTTGAATCGAGCTTGTGTTCTTGGATCCAGCAGTTCTGGTGGCAGGTTGTCTAATGCAATGACTCCTGAACTATTTCCCTATCATAACTGCTTTTTAAGTTGTGAATTGAGTTTGCCGCTACAATCTGCTCCTTTAGGTCATTTCATTTACTCGCTACCTTTATGCTAAAAGAAAACTTTCTAACATCTCTATGACACATCAGAGTCTCAAGCTTCCATCTGTGTTTCCTTGTTCTTTTGTATTCATTGTAAACATCCCCCATTTTTTCACCCTGTCAAATCCCCTAAGAATTGTACACGTCTGTATCATGTCCCCAATGTCCCTTCTTTTTAGCGTCAGGTTTAGTTCCTTCAGTCTCTCTTCATACCCTCCATCTTACGTAGTTTTGGGACGTGCCTTGTTCGTATGTGCCTTTTCTAGTTCCTTTGTGTTTCTTTAGATGGGGCGGCATGCTCTAAAACTGGTCACACGAAAGCGTAGGAAGACAGGCGGATAGAATGACACCTGTCATCCTATAGGAGTCTCTGTAATGCTCTCTAGTATGACGGTGCCTCTATCCTTCGTGCTGTTCAGCTGCCTCCCAAAAATAGAGATCCTGTATCACATTCCCGCACTAAAGAGTACGATTTCCTGCATCACACTGAGTGTTGTCGACAACTTCTCTTTTTAACGTCAATCTTTTATTGGGAAATGTTTGCAACAGACTTGCATACTAAGCACCTGGCGAAACAAAGATTAGCTAACAGTTGATTAATACTGTTGCACATGATTACTGTTGATTAATACTGATAGCACATAATAAACTCGCTGGGAGCTTAAAGGCGTTCATATATCTATCTTTGGTGCTCAGGATCATATTGACTTTTCTATGTGTTTTCATTAAAAATATATATATATTTTCAAAATATATATTTCAAAGTAACAGAGTTTGGCTTAGGCTGTTCTGGGTGCAGTAGTATTCATTTTTGTTTTAGTAATCAATTGATATATCGACTTCTTTGTTTTACGGAGGGAATCTCTCGATCTGTTATGATTGCTTCGTTTTTTAACATTGAATATTTTGAACGTTGGTTATTTTGGAAAGTCTGTTGTGAGCACAACCAATTCATGTTGTTTCTAACTTTCCTGTGTGGTCTTTGTTCATGATCTGTGATTAACAAAAGCCATTCTGACAATCACTTATGATGCCATAGACATATTTGTGTCTGTACAGGTTCCACAAGCCACCCAATCAGCATGTGCTTTTCATTACTAAACTCTAGTCAATTGGACCATAGGCTCCAATACATTCTCGTTCGCGCTTGGATCCTCTGTGGACTGTTTTAATACGAACGATTGATCTGTACCCACATAGTACCTTGAGAAATTCTGAACACGGTAGTTAAGCTGAACTAACTAAATCTAACCAAACGATACCATACCTAACCATACTTAGATATCACCCTGAGGTGATATCTTTTCGACAAAACCCAGATGAGACAATTACATATGTCTATTGAAGGTCTTCTCTCATCACGAATAAGAATAATTTTATCATTCGAGGTAACTGCCAAGAACTGATGCTATTGTATAATTTATTCCTATAGGATGAGCTGTAAAGTGGACAGATCTGTATCATTTCTCTATAATTTCATCGTATAATAATATTTTCACTCTATAATATTTGCTCTTTTTTTATGCCAGTGATGATTATTTTTAACCATATTTTTTTATGCCTGTAAATTAACTTTGAGAATGTGTAATGATTTGCCTATTGTTTTTATCTGTAAATGGTAAAACTACCCATTAGATTTCGGAGTATTCTGTGCTCTAAAGTAGCCGTTTAGTAGCAGTGATGGAGATAATGTATAGGGAAAATGGTTACTGTGATGGAGAGAGATAGAATGGGTTTGTGGTAAGGGAGGTGATGGGTATGGGATGGAAATAGGGATGGGAGGGGAAAGGGAGTGTCGATAGGAAGGATGGAGGGTGCAGAAGGGGATAGAAGGATGAGAGAGATGGAGAGGCTGGTGTGTATGTGTGTATTATGTGTATTGTGTATGTGCAGGCGAGACCTCAGCACCACCCGGGTATATTATAATATACCACACACAACGCACGTCCTCACGTGTTTATTTGATCAGACCACACACTAGAAGGTGAAGGGACGACGACGTTTCGGTCCGTCCTGGACCATTCTCAAGTCGATTTGAGAATGGTCCAGGACGGACCGAAACGTCGTCGTCGTCCCTTCACCTTCTAGTGTGTGGTCTGGTCAACTTACTTTAGCCAAGGTATTGTGACTCATCGCCTGCATCACGTGTTTATTTACAAAGAATTTACAAACACAAATATATGCGAAAGATACGAAATATTCTTAAAAAAATGGCATTTCCTTAGAAGCGACGAACCCTCCTTTAAGAGACGCGTTTCTTTTCAAGAAGACGATGCCCTCTTTCTCAAGAATCTGCTTGCCCTTTCACAAGCAAAGACCCCCCATCCTTTTTCTCGAGAAAAAGGGGTCCTTTATCGCTACAAGAATGACGAGAGATCCTTCAAGAGTTGCATGTCCCCCTCAAGATGTCTGGATGCTCCATACACGTGACTTTGTTACAATGAGATTCTGCTTTTGATTAAATATTGATATTTAATCATTATCGGCGAGGGAGTACTCACCTAGTTGTACTTGCGGGGGGGGGGTGGGGGTTGAGCTTTGGCTCTTTGGTCCCGCCTTCACCCCGTACTGGAGGGGTGGTCTCCCGTTACGGTTCTGAATAGTATAGTGGTACCTGTATAACGTAATGGTACTCGACGAGAGAATAACGTAATGGTACTCGTAAATGTAATATTCAGTTACTAAATAATTTTATTTACTTTATTATTGACGTAAATATAACGTATATTTACTCCCAAGATAATTCACAGCAAGTTTTTCACCCTCTCACGAGACACTGTATCAATGTGTGTCACTTGCAGTGATTTCTATATTTTATCCCCACGTGTCCAGCAGTAAGGCAATAATGCTATTTCAAACAATATTCCCATTAATAAATACTATTATTTTTTTAAACTGCCCCTTAACCAAATCACGTGTCGTAAAGAAAATAAGTAAAGAAAATAAAGTAAAGCAAATAAGTTACCGTGAGTTTTGTCTCAAAAAGTTCCGTTTAAGAGTGGCCTGCCGTTGTTGTTTTTTCTATCTGATGTAGTTTTATTATCACTCAATAGAGTAGAGTTTAATCATCTGCAGCTGCGCTCTGTATTGCTTCTGTTATGATTGATCATCGTTTTAATTTTAATCCGTGACGAGTGATTTACCCTGATGAAATTATGTCAGTTATATATACATGGTAAATAAAATAAGAGATCACGTGTTCTGTGAGGCTGACATATACTTATATATAAGTATATATATTTTTATACGTTTGCATTGTTAATTAACGTATACGATGCAAACGCGCGTACCTTGATGCAACGAGGTGAAATTATGTCCCTTGCAGCTGTTTCCTATTCTCGATGCAAGGTGATCAAATGGCATGTCTTGTATAGGGTAGTGGGTATTATTACGTTAGTAGGTATGTGGGTATTTACCTATTGTGCTTGTAGGATTGAGCATTAGTTCTTGGCCCCCGCTTTTATATCCGTCGGTTGTCTAATGCTGTGACTCCTGATATCCTTCCCTATCATATCTACTTTTTAAAGTTATGACTGAAGTTTGCTTCTATCACCTGCTCCTTTAGTTCATTTCTATTTTCCCAGTACTCTTGAGCTAAAAGAAAGCTGCCTAGCAATTTGTCAACTTTCTTATGTCGATTAAGGCAGCGTCTGGGATGCTCTCGGACGCAGGTTCGAATCCTCGTTACGGCCCCTTGTGGATTTGTTCTTTCTAGCAATCTGTATTCAATATCTGATTCTCAATCTCCCACCCAGGTTCACTTGTTCAATTGGTATTGATTGGTGAACAATATTTCATCTCTGTCAATCCCCCTAAATATATGATATCTTATATAAGTTAGCGAGTGTTATGACCGTCATAGGGATTTGTTTTTGTAAATCCTAACTGACTGTGGTTCTATCACCGGCGAAATTAGAATGAATATACCGTCACCCTGATGGTACATACAGCTGATTGGTGGACCAAGTGTACCATTCAATTACCTTTTGCATGGAACGTACCGTAGGGAAATGGATCTTTAAGTGTACCGTTCTCCATGGTACGGCCGACCGTACCATGGGAGCCGGTCGGCCGAGCGGACAGCACGCTGGACTTGTGATCCTGTGGTCCTGGGTTCGATCCCAGGCGCCGGCGAGAAACAATGGGCAGAGTTTCTTTCAACCTATGCCCCTGTTACCTAGCAGTAAAATAGGTACCTGGGTGTTAGTCAGCTGTCACGGGCTGCTTCCTAGGAGTGGAGGCCTGGTCGAGGACCGGGCCGCGGGGACACTAAAGCCCTGAAATCGTCTCAAGATAACCTCAAGATAACCTTCTCGCTCCATCCTAACGGTACGTATCACTGAGAGGCTGCCGGATCCCACTGATCGTAACTTGAAAACACAGTCTGCTCCACCAGACCCGCTTAATGTGAACTATTTAACCATATGTGCCATTTTCGTTTTTAATCCCCCATAATAATAATTTGTATAACACCTAAAGTTAGTGGGTTTTTCTTGACCACTTTCTTCAGGAGTTATCTGATATAATATAAACTTTAGCCTTTCATTTACTTATTGCTGAGTATGACTTTCTTCTAGTGGATTTCCATCGTCTTGGATAGGAAGCCTGTTTGTATTTTTACAACAGGTGGGTACAGGTAAGATAATTATCAGGAGCTAATTATCAAGAGCTTAGACCTCTAAGCCAATACGACTATGTAGCACTTGGAAGGGATGTGAGGATAAGGATTTAGGATTGGACGGAGAGAAGGAACAGTGTCCAACTACTTGAACCATCGGGGATTGAACGCCGATTTGCAAGAAACGAGACTTTCGTGTTACCGCCCAGTCCAATTGATTGCAGGTTTGTACAGGAGCAGACGACTTCTGATTCATGTTAGCGGCTATACAGCCTACTAGTTTTCCCTGGAACACGATCCGCTAATTGGTTAACAACCAGGTACCTAATTCCTGCTTGGGGGGAACAGGGGTTAACAGTTAAGGATTGGCTCCCAGTCAATCCTCCCTTGCCAGGACGCGAACCCAGATCAAATCGCACGCGAGGCGTGGAACGAGCGTTACCACTATGCCAGCACCTTGGGTCTAGGCCAGAAGTTGGTCTTTCACAGAATCCAAACTGCAACAGTTGGCTAACTCCAGAATGTTCGTATTTACTGTTAAGTGAACAGCGCCATTAGGATAAGGAATCGTACTCCAATCCCTTAACCTGATGGCGCTGCCCAAGAATCGAACCTGGGACCATTGAACTGTGAGCCAACTGCGCTAATAAACAGTTTATTCTCTATTTATATATAATAATTAAATATGTGGGATCATAATTTGAGGTTTCTATCGACCAGGTTCACTAACAATGGAAAATTTAAAGCAAATGTTCTCCTTTAAAGTCGAAAAGTGGCTTTGATATTCCTTTGAAGCTTTCTAGTAAAGAGGTGCGTCTCTCTCTTGAAGAAGTGCGTCTCTCTTGAAGAAGTGCGTCTCTCTCTTGAAGAAGTGCGTCTCTCTCTTGAAGAGGTGCGTCTCTCTCTCTTGAAGAGGTGCGTCTCTCTCTCTTGAAGAGGTGCGTCTCTCTCTTGAAGAGGTGCGTCTCTCTCTCTTGAAGAAGGTGCGTCTCTCTCTTGAAGAAGTGCGTCTCTCTCTTGAAGAAGTGCGTCTCTCTCTTGAAGAGGTGCGTCTCTCTCTCTTGAAGAGGTGCGTCTCTCTCTTGAAGAAGTGCGTCTCTCTTGAAGAAGTGCGTCTCTCTCTTGAAGAAGTGCGTCTCTCTCTTGAAGATGGTGCGTCTCTCTCTCTTGAAGAGGTGCGTCTCTCTCTAGAAGAAGTGCGTCTGTCTCTTGAAGAGGTACGTGTCTCTCTTGAAGAGGTGCGTCTCTCTCTTGAAGAAGTGCGTCTCTCTCTCTTGAAGAAGTGCGTCTCTTTGAAGATTTTTTATTTTGTAAATCCCCACAAATTGTGGGTGAATCACCTGCGAATACAGGATGAATATTCCGTCAACATCATCCTTATGGTACATAATGCTGATTGGCGAACGTCGGGAGACACCGAGTAACTGAGCAGAAAATGAAGTGGGAGAGGATAGGCGAGCTTGGACCACAATGACTAACTGTAGAATTGTGCTCATGACAGACAGACGAGCACAGAGCACTGGGGTTACAGAAGCGTGGGATGAAAGGGCTCTGAATTTGATCACAGCGCTGGCCATTACAGTGACTGGGAGGGGGAAAGGGGGGGTTAAGCTCGGGGAACGATTGACAAAGGGAGAATGGAATTGAGCGAGACATTAACAAGAGGGCACTGGGCTTTTATAGACAATTCGGTCTTTGTTGGGCTTCAGCCTGTAATTAATTAGTTGAAGCTTGGGATTCAACGTTGCTTTTCGGTATTTAGATGAGCTAGTTCCCTTGGGAGTCAGCTTCAAGCGTATCAAGGCTGTGAAGGACAGTATATAAACGAATTCTTGGATGTACTGTTAATATATTCACCCCCAAAAGATTAAGTTCCACCTCTGAGATATTATCCTCAATAAAAATAATGAAAATGTAGGTACATTGAATGTGTAAAATGCACTCACAACAGCCTGATATATCCACGGTAAAATCGTTTTGGAGCAATGCGGTGGGATTGACCTCGCGTCCCAAGCCATATTACTAGACCTAGGATACAGAACACGTTTTCTCAAATAATACAAAGCATCTTGTAAGAAATCATTCACAACGGACAACTTATATGGTACTGTGAATAAAATAGATACTCACAAACATCTACGTTTTCAATACGCAGGTTAGTTAGGTTAGGTAGGTGGCTTGGGTTCGCACGTTTTAGTACCCCGTATTTTGTCTATTGCGTCAACACGTGAGAACAGGCGGCAAATCCACCGAATTGCTCCCAACGGTTTTCTCAAAGTATTTTGATATTCTTCTCAGGTGCATAAATAATGATGCATTTGTAGAAGGCATTACTTGAGATAAACTTCTCCACAGAGCAAGTTTGGCCCTTCTCGGCGCCTAACGAAGGTGTGGAACTTTGATTTTACATCAAATTGCTTTACGAAGAAAATACCTAGATCTGTTAATTTGTTTAGTGATCTTATATATATATATATATATATATATATATATATATATATATATATATATATATATATATATATATATATATATATATATTATACAGGCTTATATCGAGGGCTCCCACTCTCAAGGCCAGACTACTTTTGTTTAGAGCTAGACGAACAGGTGCATTAGGTGAAAGAAAACATGCCCAATCATTTCTGTATCGCCCGGGAATCGAACCCCTGGATTTCCCGATTGTGAGTCTCGCTCACTCTCCTCCCTTTCTCATATTTTCCTTCCTTTATTGATTTCTTTCTTTTAATGTTTGTTGGTAGCTTGGGCTGGAAATAAAATATTTTGAAGCTCGTATCCTTGACTGCCTTTTTTGTATGATAAATTTGAATAGCATTTATTGAACTTTCACCCGGAATCAATATACATTTATATGCACAAATGTTTCGAAAACTTAAAAAAAAAAGTTCTTTAATATTTTTCCATCAGTTACCGAATATTCATTTATTTCGAAACAAAGTAATAGTGATGAATTCGACTGTTTTTTGTTTTGTTTTGAGTATTTTTTATAATTATCAGCAGAAAATGAAGCCTCCCGAAACAACTTGGGCTGGACGGTAGAGCGACGGTCTCGCTTCATGCAGGTCATCGTTCAATCTCCGACCGTCCAAGTGGTTGGGCACCATTCCTTTCCCCCCGTCCCATCCCAAATCCTTATCCTGACCCCTTCCAAGTGCTATATAGTCATAATGACTTGGCGCTTTACCTTGATAGTTCACTTCCCGAAACAACACAACAGGGATAGGGCTTTAATCTGCCGTGCCGACAAGGCTATCTTGAGGTTATCTTGAGATGATTTCGGGGCTTTTAGTGTCCCCGCGGCCCGGTCCTCGACCAGGCCTCCACCCCTAGGAAGCAACCCGTGACAGCTGACTAACACCCAGGTACCTATTTTACTGCTAGGTAACAGGGGCATAGGGTGAAAGAAACTCTGCCCATTGTTTCTCGCCGGCGCCTGGGATCGAACCCAGGACCACAGGATCACAAGTTCCGCGTGCTGTCCGCGCGGCCGACCAGCTGCCCAAAACGCAATTACAACATACAATGCCCAGACAGCAGATTCAGCCAATCTCTTCACTTAAAACACCGAGGTCTTCCTTCAGAACAAAACACAAAAATATTTAAATTCCCCTTTTATATATTAATATATTAAATTTCCCTTTAATAATATAATATTATTGTAATAATATAATATTATATGATTATAATAATATAATATATATTAATATTAATATTAATATATATTAATATTATATATAATTTATATTAATATATTAATAATATATTAAATTCCCCTTTTTGTATACGAATGATCCATCTTCATATACGGGCATTTTAAAATGGAACAAAAGAAGCGATATTACATTTTACTCTGAATACTAAATTCTCAAAGATGAAAAAGATTACAATATATTGGATATCGTAATTGAATAGCTACTGCAACACGCTGTTTCACCTTGCACTCAATCACACTTGCACTGGTATATTTCATTGTCAAACGCTTAGTGCTAGTCATTCTAAAAGTATCTACGTATATGCTAGAGTACTGTGCCATTGTTAAGCCTTACAAACTGGGTTTTTTTTTTTATTACAGAATTGAATGGACACATTATCCTTGTTTTGCTTACCATTAACCTTCGTTAATGGCGCACACGCGCGCGCGCTCTTTGTTTTTTAGTTATACCTTTTGTAATCTCTTCGTATAGTTACATTTGTTTCTTTTGCAGTTTATTATCATTATCTGAAGGTTCAAATAATGACGTTGTATGTAGATAAATGTTATTAATGCTTCTTGTATTAAAAGTACTGAAGAAAGGAAAATACACATTTTCAGCTTTGTATGAGATTTTTATAAATTGTAAAATATACGTAAAATAAGCGTATATTATAAAATATACGTAAAAATAAATTTATTGTAAAATAAACATGTATAGTTTTGATGGTGTCAGTTGACCAGCTGTTGGGTTGGAACCAGTTCATCTCGGCTCACTCTCGTGGTCCTTATCTTCTGGTCTATGGTCCCTCATTTTCTCTGGTCCTGATAATGTATTTTCCTCTCCTACCTGTATTGTATTTCCTGAGAATATATTAAATTCCCGAAGGCGCTTAGTGAATTAAGCCGCGTGTGCTCAAGTATTCCCCCTTTAAGATCCAAGCTTATCAACTCAAAACTCTGACATTTTGACTATGGAAAAGTTTTGAATTAAAATTTCCTTGACATTTGAAGAGGTCAGGGGAAGAAGGGCGCATTGGACAATGATCCGGAGTTAGGGAATGGCAAAAGTTTGATAATATCTCACTCGAACGATTGAGAAGCGGCTCTCTTCATTCACTGTTTTTTTCCCCCACTTTGAATTATTCGCCAAGATTCCTCAAGTAATCGACAGGCTGTTTATAAGTCATATAGTCTACCACGTCGATTTTGGAAATGAGTTCAGAGAGGTATGCTCCGGGCAGAGGGTTAAGTTGTTAAAGGATGGAGATTGTAAAAAAATTAACATATTAAAATATATCTCAGAACTTAAATTTATGTTTTTTGGGGGATGGTTGAGGAAGGATTAAGAGTTTTGAATTATGAAGATACATATATAATGTTTCACTCACCATAGAGGGTAAATAGAGTTCAGTTTAAAATACATAACAATGAAGAGTTTGTGTAAATGGAGTAAATAGGATTCGATCGTATGAGGAGAGATATTGGGTTCAGTTCTTGTAACAGATTGGAGAGAGAGAGAGAGAGAGATCAGTTGTAAAATGGTGGAAGGAATATTACTGAAATTCTTTAAAATAAAGTTTATGACTCGCGGAGTGTGGGAGGTGGGAAGAGTTGTTGTTGTTAATCAGAAGAATTGCGGAAATTGCAACATGCTTATTGGCCTGTTACTAGTCAATCTCCTATTTAGACCCACGCTAACTTATCGTAAATTTCTCGCGTAGGTTATACATAAGAGCTGCATAATCTTACCAATAAATCATTACTCATATTTCCAAACCCAAATTTGCATAGGTCTTCCCTGAATCTAATCTTGTTAGGTGAGTATTCAATGATTAATATATTGTGATAATAAATTTAAATTATTCATGTACCCTGTATTACATTGGTTCATTAATTTAAACACTTTGTCCTTCACTCGTCTCCTTCCTGGAGAGTGTAATCCAAGATCTTGTATAATCTCTCGTCATTACGGGGGCCTCTGATGCTAGGGATTATCTCTCTTATCTCGTTCTTAACTGTACACTTTTTTGTTAAAGAATTGCTGTTCACAAAATTAAATATCTTATTAGTAACACTTCTTTGGAAATCGTCTAACGTTATCTCTAATGATTGTTGATTTCTTGAGTTAAGTGCCCAAGTGATAATGACGCCAAAATATCTCTTCGTGAATAGATTTGGGAATTTGAAAACTGTCGAGCTGATATGTAACATTTCTTGAATGTTATATATCAGCTGATATATAACATTTCATGAATGTTATATATCAGCTGAAGCTACTGTTGGAATATCATTTTTTCGGCTAGCAACCCTGTAATTGTCAGCAATGGAAGCCAACTACCAATCTTAAGTGCATTTTAAGTACCTTTTTGGAATTGGAGAAATATTGAGATTCTGGACTTATTTTCTGCCCTTCTTTTTATTTTTGTAAATATGGTAATGGTCTCCAGACCTATCTGAGTCGTTTATATGCGTAGTAAATTAGCAGAGGTCTCAATATTGCCCTGAGGCACTTCTCTTGCAACGGCTTCCATTTGGATTTGAATTCATTAATGCTTATCCTATTTGTTTCATTTTAGATAACAATATAATAATTCCATTAAGGATAGTCTTCCCGCCCTTGCCTTTCCCATCTGGTGCTCGCGAGGGGCAACATCAAAGGCTTTGCCTAATGCAATCTTTTCCACAATCAACTTTTCCAATTGACTGTGGAAAAGTTTTCAATTTTTTTCACACAAAAATGGAAAAGAATAAGAGTAGGTTTATTAAACACGATTACCTCTATGTGGAACTGATTTCTATATATATTTTTTTTACTCGAAATGAGATGTGTATTTCAATATACTAGGTGGGGGATAACCGGCATTGCCCGGGTCGACCGAGTATATAGGTTACACCAATACACTCGCCACCGTCTTCCTTCCACACCCCCCCCCCCGTCACCATCCCCTATTGGACTCCATTCCACACACCCTCCAATCCTCCCTTTCCATATCCCACCTTCCTCTCCACACTCGTAATCCCCCCCTCCCCCCGTATCTCCACCATTACTGTAGCCTTTTCCCTATACATTATCCATCAATGTAATCAATGGTTAACCCTAGAATGTCAATCTACCCTCAGTTATACAAGTGCTAAAGTCTATGGACTCTGAGCTGAATATTTCACGTTCTCAGATTTCGTGAGGAAGATGCTGGGACAACCCCCATATGAGGTACTGTTATCACCTCCGCTCTTTGACATGAGCTCAATTATTTACCAAGGCCTATATCACTTCTATTATATGTAATGGTATTAACATAAAACCTTTGTGAAGTGTGGTAAAAGGACCAGCTACTCACGAGGGACGGACTCAAACATAAATACAGGTATAAAATCATAATATTAGAACTTAAGAATTATTATATAACAAAATATCTCCACTGGGCAACTACTTAACTCTGCAGTATAATATAATTTACTGTATGGCTTGTGACAGTATCTTGTACACTCAGATTATCATCAACAATTAAGTACAAGAACCTAAAAACAGACTATAATGACTTAACTAAAAACCGAGATTCTTCAGATTCCAACGCCACACCATCTTTGAGGTGCGCCCCCTGCACATTCACACACACAATTTTAATTATAATTTTAATTTTTAATTATATTTTATAATTTTTAATCACAATTATATTCACAATTGTTTCTCAATTGTGAATATTGAATGTTTGAATATTGAATGTTTGAATGACTGTCTCAATATATTCACAATTATTATTCACAATTATAATCACAATTAAAAAAAAATCAGTGTCAGAGTAGTAGACAAATGGAATGCATTAGGAAGTGATGTGGTGGAGGCTGACTCCATACACAATTTCAAGTGTAGATATGAACAGAGCCCAGTAGGCTCAGGAACCTGTACACCAGTTGATTGACAGTTGAGAGGCGGGACCAAAGCCCCAGAGCTCAACCCCCCGCAAGCACAATTAGGTTAGTATAATTAGGCAATTAGGCAAGTGTACACACACACACACACACACACACACACACACACACACACACACACACACACACACGCGCGCGCGCGCACACACACTCGTTGACTCTTTGCAAGATTCAGTTGTGGTCTCGTTTCAGGTTTCAGCTCGAAACGGTGCAAGAATAGTTTCCCGGGAAGTTGTAATGGGAGTGATCATTACAGCAGAAAATATTTCATCAAAACAACCTAATAACGGATAATTTTACTCTTAAACTAACTTGCAGATTAACTGTAATTGGGTGGTTCATAGGTTTAGTTAATGCTTAATGACAGCGTCTCAAGGGAGCACGGAGGAAGGGTTATTACGGACTTAATTGGGATTCTAGATCTTAATGGGTGAAGATAAGGGTTATTAATGGCTCTGAGCCTCATTAGCGAAACACCCTCACTCGCGACAGTTGATGATTGGTGCTGAAGATATTCAGAAATGTCTGCGATAGCCACCGGTTCCTGCTACACTTAGCGGTTCTTGCTACACATAGCGGTTCCTGCTACACATAGCAGCTCCTGCGACATAGTAGTTCTTGAAATATCCTGGTATGTTCCTGCGATAGTCAATATCATTAGGATAAACTCTCAGGACACTATTAAATCTTTTAGGGCTTTCGAGTTTTGCTCTGAATATGAAATCCATTAGTAGTTGTTTTTTTAAGTTTTTTTGAGATTTCTATAAAATTTAAAAGAAACTCGAGTGTTCAGCTGTAAATCACAGATTCTGGATTGGGATCACAAGATAATTATCAAGAGAATGCACTAAGCCAATCCGATTATTCAGAACTTGGAAGGAGTACGGGAACTGGGATTAGGATGAAGTGGAGAAAAAGAAATTTCCAGGAGAAAAATCAAATTCCTGTTAATATGGGAGAACTCTGTGTCTATGCTTAATGCACAACTTGTTTAAACACGCAAGAGAATTTATACAAGTTTAGAAACCTTTCCCACCAGGAGTTCTCCCATATTAACGGGAATTTGATGAAAGAACGTGAGTAACCCCTCACTAGCTCTAGTTGCCCTTGGGAGGTGGTGATCTTTGGGGGGGGGTTGAAATACCCCGAAATTACCATCTCTTTTAAGGGTCTGAGTTTGGTGCAGTGGGTTAAAGGCGTACCAGGTATGCCAGTTGCTGTAAGGCTTCTGTGCTGGCTAGGGTTCGAATCTCCTGGTGGGGAAGTGTTCTAAATTTGTATAACTTCTCTTGCATGTTTAGGCAAGTTGTGCATTAAATATATATATATATATATATATATATATATATATATATATATATATATATATATATATATATATATATATAATAATAATAATAATAGTTATTATTAAACTGCAATCCAAAATATTGCTGGAGAAACGCGTCAGTCGCCTGGACCGCTGACTAAATATTTAATTCTTTACCGTTTCATTTCCGGTGCTTTTAGACCTCAGTGTGTGCAGTACATTGTTGTTCCTTGAGCTTACTGTGTGTGATTTAGATTGCTACTGTTTATTTCATCCAGCTCACCTTATACTTCTTCACTTCTTCACCATTGGTCTGGGTGGAGGAGAGCCGACATTGGAAAGTGTGGGAGTGAAGATTTTATTTCCAGTTTACTCGCGGCAAAAGGTTATGGCAGAAGGAATCGGATCTTTTTAGTTTTTGTGTATTGTTTTATCTGGAAATGGAAGTGGTTTTGGGATGTAAGTGGGAGGTCTTTCTCCCTCCCTCTTTTACCTCTCTTTCAGTCTCATCCTCCTACTCTCTCATATCTCTTTCCATATACCCTCTCTCTATCTTATCTCTATCTCCCAACAACTACCCTTTTCTTCCCTCTGTCCCAGTCTTCCCCTTCTTTTACCTCTCCACCCTCCCTCACGTGCCCTCTCCTCCAGCTGCCTTTCTCCATCTGTTGTCCTCTCCTCCATCTCTCTCTTAGAGCGACTGTCTCGCTTCATGCAGGTCGGCGTTCAATCCCCGACCGTCTACGAGGTTGATCCCTATTCTTTCCTCCATCCCAAATCCTTACCCTGATCCCTTCCAAGTGCTATACAATCGTAATGGCTTGACGCTTTTCCATAATAATTTCCTCCCTCCCCCTCTTCCAACATCACCCCACACTACATCCCTCTCTCTTGCAGGTCGGCGGTCGATTCCTGAGAGTCAAGGGGGGTTGGGCACTGTTTCTTATCCTCTGTTCTTAGATCCTACTTCATGTATCCCAGGCGCTGTATTGTCGTATTTTCTTAGTGCTTCCTTATGATGTTTTTCTATCCTCTTTATCACATTGGCTTTCCACCCACTTGTGTACGCGCGCACACACATTAATAAGTTCTAAAACCATTGTGATTTATATACTAAACGTAATGATTTGGGCTGAATAGACGCACAGTCCTAACTATCTTCACAACTCGCAGAATTGAACATGGATCTTAACTAGGATTAACGTCGCCAATATCCCATTATCCCATGATTGACGAAAACATTCCAAATGGAGATAATTGCGACGCGTGACTGCAGGATTCTCCACAGTCATAGAGACGAGTATCTCTCTGGTCCCTGTCACGGTGGTGAAAGTGGTGATGAAAGTGGTGGTGAAAGTGGTGGTGAAAGTGGTAGTGAAAGTGGTGGTGAAAGTGGTGGTGAAAGTGGTGGTGAAAGTGGTGGTGAAAGTGGTGGGGAAAGTGGTGGTGAAAGTGGTGGTGAAAGTGGTGGTGAAAGTGGTGGGGAAAGTGGTGGTGAAAGTGGTGGTGAAAGTGGTGGTGAAAGTGGTGGGGAAAGTGGTGGTGAAAGAACGGTGGCTGTGAGATGAACGTCGTTAGTAATTATTGCTGTGGGAGTGGGAGTCGTTGGGTGTGTGGGTGTGGTTAGCTTAATTATTGCTGTGGGAGTCGTTGGGTGTCCATGTTTATAGAGTCGTTGGGTGTGGGAGTGAAGGTGTGTGGAACCATTAGGTGTTGGAGTGTAGATGTGAATTACGCTAAAAACAACTAATAACAGTCAAGTGTCATATTTCCAATATAGCATTTTTCGACCTGCAGGTCATTTTGGGTAAAATGCGTGATATCTCCGTTTTCTATTAGTAATGGCGAATGATATAGATTGATTATTATAGTGTGTGTTAGGATAAAAAAAAGCACCAAACCAGGAACGTTTCTTATAAGTATATACTTAATGGAAATCAATTTCCTCTCGTAGTTTAAGATGACCAGATTGCTTGTGATTTGTACCATACAGAACACGTGGTTTATAAACAAATTATAGCTTAAAGTATCAACTTGTTTTCAGGCAAATGATTTAAACCCTTGTTTACTTTTAACGCAATAATCCAAGACTACTTCGTAAACGATCTGGTTGAAGTTGTCTCTGCGGCAGAATTCTTTGTTTGTGTGAGATAAATGAAAGTCTAGGAAGTCTCCGTAAAACCCCCGGGGGGAATTTTTTACACACCATAAAACGGTTGGTTTCAGGAACATCTCCTGAATTGAAATGTTTGTAGGTCCAGGAATTGTCGCGAGGCCAGGATGACACTGACCATGAGGGACCCATCTGGCTCTGCCATACCTCTGGCTTGCTGTAGCGCTTTCGTGCCATACATAAGGTTTCTGTAGTGTTTTAATGACTCGCACAGTGGCTTGCTGTAGCGCTTTCGTGTCATACATAATGTTTCTGTAGTGTTCTAATGACTCACAGTGGCTTGCTGTAGCGCTTTCGTGGCCAGAAATGACCAGCAAGTTTGAAATCCGGATACTGTCTTTAATTCCGTTTAGTCTAATTGTAGTGCCTTAATCGACTGAGCTACGACATGGCTAAAAGAGTTGAAACCGAAGTTCTACTGAACTTACTGGCTCCTGCAGCCTCTCCGAGACACAAACCAGGGTTTTACACAACTGACGCAGGTTCGAATCCTCGTCACGGCCCTTGTGGATTTGTTCATTGATGCATCACGTTATTGTGATTTCTGTGTGTCATAGGGGCCTTCATCCGTTTTCTTTACTCTTGTATTCTTTAAAACCTGAGCCCAAAGTAACTTGTACATTTAACATATAAAGGATGTAAATCCAATTACACATTTGAGAGAGACAAAAAGCAGTGTCGTGCACTTAACACAGACCGTGACAGCTCCTCGCTAGTGACTTTAAGAGGGAAGGTAGATTAGCAGATCGTTGAAAGTATTCTTGCGGGCCAAGGCTCTCAAGGAGGAGGAGGAGAGTATAGGTAACCCAAGAATATAAACATCTGAGGCAACTCAACCCAAGGCCCTCTACCCGTCTGCCTTGGAGTCCTCTTCCACGAGGAAGCGAGCGAGCGAAGTCGCTCCTTGTGAAGTACGTCCTCGCTAGAGGGCCGGGATGGAATGGGGGTCCTCATTACCGTCGCTTGTATCATCCACCTTTCTCTCTTTCTCTCTCTCTCTCTCTCTCTTGAGTGTTATAATGCATTATTTCACCCCAGGGCCACTTTAGAACGCTTATACCCCAAACATAACACGGGTTTTAATTAAGCTTCGGTAATATTATTGCATAATCTATCCAAGTTTGTTTGCGTAAGTTATACTATGATTATAGAAGGGGAGAAAGATATTTTATGTAGAGAAATGATGGGCGTCTCTCATGACGACCAAACCACACGTCAGAAAGTGAAGAGACGACGACGGAACTATGAACTATGTTCGTAACTGTGGTGCTCTTGCTGGTTGGGCAGTAAACATTTGCTGGTTGGGCAGTAAACACTTGCTGGTTGGGCAGTAAACACTTGCTGGTTGGGCAGTAAACACTTGCTGGTTGGGCAGTAAACATTTGCTGGTTGGGCAGTAAACATTTGCTGGTTGGGCAGTAAACATTTGCTGGTTGGGCAGTAAACATTTGCTGGTTGGGTAGTAAACATTTGCTGGTTGGGCAGTAAACACTTGCTGGTTGGGCAGTAAACATTTGCTGGTTGGGCAGTAAACATTTGCTGGTTGGGCAGTAAACACTTGCTGGTTGGGCAGTAAACATTTGCTGGTTGGGCAGTAAACACTTGCTGGTTGGGCAGTAAACACTTGCTGGTTGGGCAGTAAACACTTGCTGGTTGGGCAGTAAACACTTGCTGGTTGGGCAGTAAACACTTGCTGGTTGGGCAGTAAACACTTGCTGGTTGGGCAGTAATCACTTGCTGGTTGGGCAGTAATCACTTGTGGTGGCCTCAGTAACACTCCAGAGAAAAAAATAAATACACAATCCCAGATTGCAATGCTTTTTGCCATGTCGTGGAATAGTGGTGGTCTTGGGCGTTAGCTCGAGAGTACCAAATACGCGGGTTCGAATCCTCATCATGGCTGCTACCGATTTACTCCAGATAATGGGAAATATTAAGCACAACACCGAACCAAACACAAGAAGGACTAAATGACAAAAAAAATGCAGAAATATCACATGAAATAATAAACATTTAAAAACAATTCTATACAAATTTTTTACAACGTATCGGTGTTCGTACAACCAATTGGCTGCACCAGGATGGTCTGGCATCACAGGAGTAGATTGTGGTTACACACAGAAATCACAATTACGTGATGCATCAAATGAACAAATCCAAAAGGGCCGGATTAACCGATTAATCAGTCGATTAAGGCAGCGTCTGGGATGCTCTCGGACGCAGGTTCGAATCCTCGTCACGGCCCTTGTGGATTTGTTCAAGATTGTGATTGTTTACAAAACCTGAAAATAAAATGAATAACGAAATTGACAACTACACAATCCTTACCAGCCACGGGGAAAAGAAAGAGTAAAATCATTGGGAACTCAACAAACACAACCTGAAATAAAGTTTGTCTATTTAGTATGCACGTAAATACCCATCCTTGAAGTGGGGGGGGGGGGAAGGAAGGAAGGAAACTATCAGGGGGGAAAGCCCCAAACCACTACGACTATATAGTCGTAGTGGCTTGTCGTAGCACTTGAAAGTCGTAGTCGTAGCACTTGGAAGGGGTCAGGATAAGGATTTGGGATGGGACGGGGGGGGAGGGAAGGGGAGGAGGTATGGAAAAGATTACTGGCACATAATGGGCTCAGGAACTGTACCCTAAATTCATTTAGCTAGGCAAAATCCCAGTCTAATAAGGTAGTTACACAATTAATGTATATATATATATATATATATATATATATATATATATATATATATATATATATATATCAGTAGTCTTTTATAGCACAATTGGTTCAAGAACACTTTACAAACACAACATCAAACTGAGCAATTTGCAACTTTGTCAGTAAGTATATAACTGGCTCAGCAATGTGCCCCACACCCATCCAATGGGCGGCGATGGAAAGTCTACAGTTGTATGTACAAAGTGGCGAGCAAACTTTGGATATTTAGTTATGATATCTGTAGTACATCATTTTGAGTGAAATACAAATTTCTTGAACATTTTCACTAGAATTCACTAAATCCCAACTTTTTCTAACATTCAGTTCCTTAGTAATGTAAGCTACGTGAATAATTGTGATGACTGAGTTGACATATGGACGCTAAACCTCAGCATTTCAAAATAGGGAAACTTGGAAATCATTCTCACTATACCAACAAACTCTTCGTGAACGTAGACTTTACTGGAAAAAAAACGAGAGCAAGAAATATCAACAAAAGAAAGGGCCAGGACCTTTCTAGGGAGTTAGATGCCCTTCCCGCCAAACACACACCGAAACTACGATGTTGGTACAACGTTCGAACAAGTTTTAACACGTCCTAACCAGTTATAACAACCAATATAGCCAGTTGTAACAACGTTCTAATACGTCATAAACACGTTAAGCCAAGATATAACAACTTTATTACAAGTTGTAACAAGCGGAAAATAGAGACAGTTACGGTTTGTGTTTCCAGGGAATTGAGAATACTCACACCTGGTATAAATGTAAACTCGGGTTCCTTGAACACAAGGTATCCCGCAGCGTGTAGAGCTGCTGGATACGCTTTATATGTGGTCGGCGGTTCGAGGCTTCCATTGTCCTGGAAAAGGAACTGTTGCCACCCGCGATATGGTGGTAGCAAATAAATAAAATAATCCAAGTTATAGAGTACACATCTGCATCAAAACAACTTTGCGTCAACAATACGACTTACCACTGATCGATTTTTTACGAGAAGCGACATTAGTTTTATGAATAACATTACCATTTTAAACCCATGGTCATCAGTCTAATGTATTATAAATTTTGTTTTGATATGCTTCCATGACAATATGTTTTTTTTTTTGGCTTCTACCTTGTATACTTTTCATATTTTCAATTGTTGAAAATTGAAGTGTATGAAAAAATACTAAATATTATTCCAATATGATAAAAGTGTGAAAGTATTCCAATATGATAAAAGTGTGAAAGTATTCCAATATGATAAAAGTGTGAAAGTATTCCAATATGATAAAAGTGTGAAAGTATTCCAATATGATAAAAGTGTGAAAGTATTCCAATATGATAAAAGTGTGAAAGTATTCCAATATGATAAAAGTGTGAAAGTATTCCAATATGATAAAAGTGTGAAAGTATTCCAATATGATAAAAGTGTGAAAGTATTCCAATATGATAAAAGTGTGAAAGTATTCCAATATGATAAAAGTGTGAAAGTATTCCAATATGATAAAAATAAACCCCCGCAAGCACCTAGTTGTGCTTGCGGGGGTTGAGCTAAGGCTCTTCGGTCCTGTCTCTCAACTGTCAGTCAACTGTATACATTAGTATTTACATATTACCAGTAAAGGGACAGTCCCTTGAATTTAATGTCTCGATTCAACCCGTCCTCCTAATAGAACGTCGTATTTTGACGTATACGCTACCCCAAGGCTATAAAACGTCGTTCTAGAAAATCATTGCGGCTGGCGACCTTTTCAGAATGTTCATTCTCAAGTGAGGAATGACAAGACTTTGATTGATGAAGTTTAAGCCCCCCAAGAGGTGGCACGGGCCTGAATAGCTCGTAAGACATGATGAAACATATGATTTATAGCTCTTGGAAGTCAATTGCATACATAATCTCAAGTGAATAGCGAAAGTTAAGTCAGGTGATAGGGGTAATAAGAACCCAAGTGCCTATAGTTACTGCTAGGTGAACAGAGGCATTAGTTGAAAGGAAATGGGGCCCCAACCATTTCTGTCTCGCTGGGAAATTAGATCCGGGATCCCCAATTGTTAGTGGGGAACGAAGTCAAATGTACTACAATACCAAATTACTCCTGTGTAAACGAATTCAGGTTTTGAGGGGAAGCATATGTTAGCCCTGAAGACATGTATTCATTTTTTTCCATCTCGGGATAATTAGGTATTTTTTACAAGTCTTTATTACATCGTATTTCGACTAAGTAACTTGGAATATTCTTAAGCACCAGGAAATTTATCTTGGAGTATTCAGCGACTACCTGTGCGTGTTAAATAATTAATTAAAAAATTCAGCTTCACATAACCTCAGATCCTTCAAGAGAAATTAACGCAAAATGCCTTTGTTGGTGGATTTCATAACTGTTTTTAAACAGGTTACAGAGATCAGTTTTGTTCCGTCCTGTTCCGAAGATATGTTAGCTAAACAATTAACCTTGGTTCATAATTTAAACACCTATAAAAAATTTGATTTGCACTGCGTAAGTTTGAGTTTCTGGTCGTACGCACAGTATATACTTTGTAGAATATAATATACGCTACGTGAACTAAATTAATATTACCAGGTTGAGATATTATTCACCATAGCCTTTTTTAAATAAAACATTATTTAAGATTATCCCTATTATAAATTGTTAATCAATATTGAACTTTGTAAACACATTGTACATAAAAAAATTACCATCACATTTAAACTCGAGTATAAATTTAAATATCTGCAAAGCAGTGTCATAACAGGTGTTTACAGAAGGCTAGACACATGTAACATTGATCTTGAATGTGACTTACCTTGATGGTTGAGTCTATTCAGTCCAACACACACAAACGCGGCCTCCAGTATCAGCAAAGGACACCAGCAAACGTCGAAGATTTTGGTGCGTTTTGACCTGAATAATTCCAGCCTGAAACCTAACAATTGAACGCCTGAGGGCTTCTGTGGTTATAAGAAAATATCCTTAATTTAGGGGCGTCACAAGAGTAACTTTTCACCCCTGTGTGCAGCTGGGTAGAATGCCATTTTATTTATTGCCTTACACAACAGTTCATCAAAAGTTAAGACGATTTTAACATGTTTCTGAGTGAAGAAAAATTATTAAGAACGTGTTATAGTTATTCCAAGTATTTTCAGGGGGTATAAATAGGCCTCACTTTCCACTTATAAACAGGACAATATCGCGTACTAGGTTTTGTATCAAATTTATATTTATCACAACTAGCAATTACACAGTGGAAATCGTTTGAGGAGGTGATTCTTCTGGGCTGTTTAAGAAGCCAATTATGTCATTGTAACAATAAGCAACTTCGAAAAGTTCAAGAAATAAGTGATTGGAAGGTCGAGCCAAAGCTCGACCCAGCGAACACTTCTAGGTGAGAACGAACACACACACACACACATACACATGCGATCCAAGAGTTAATGCTCGATCTTGCAAGTACAAATAGGTGTAAATTTGTGCAAGCACAAATAGGTGATTTTACAAACACACACACACACACACACACACACACACACACACACACACACACACACACACACACACACACACACATACACACACACACACACACACATATATACACACACACACACAAACACACACACAAATGCTAAGCATCACTCACACAGGATAAATAAAACCAGCACTTCTGATTGAAACCTATATATTCACTTTGATTTTTCTTAATGATTACATTGAAACTGTTAAATAATTCTTACTAGAATAACATATGTACAACATATACAATTGCTGAAATATATATGTATATTACATTCATGGTCAATGCAAATGCATCTTTGCCACGAGGAAGCTGGAAACAATTCTATTACCTCTACAAAGAACAGTAGCACAGCAGTCTAAGAACACACGGAGGGACTCGTCCTGTGTATAGAGAGCTGTGCAAGCGGGTGAGGAATGAGTTTCGCTATATGATTGAGGGTTGAATTGTATAAAAAGAAAACTGCCAATGTTGCTCTGTCTCTCTCTCTCTCTCACACACGACCAGCAGAGACCGTTGTGGTTGGTAATGGAATAGCACCTTTGACACATCTTTACAGTTTTGATAATGCAAGGGTTGCCTGTCTTAAACCGTCAGTAACATCTATTTTTAAAGTTTGACGGCAAAACACATGTAGGTATGAGCATAATTAAACAAAAAAATTGAAAAGCGCTTATTAAACATTTGGTCCAAACAAGAGCCTTACCAAAAAGCCAAAAGATAACACGCAATTAATACAAAAATTCCTGAATATTAAACATGGGCTGATACTCTATACTCGGTTATCCTTATAATGGGGTAAATGTTTTACCTATTCCTGGGAGAGCTCTCAAGGACATTGATCGTATAGATATCGGCTAACGACCCCCCATCCCCCACTTAGGCCTATCATTGGCAGCTTGGTTAAGGCCGTGACACTAGTTTACTGCCCAGCCTACATGTATACTTTAGTCATGTATACTTTAGTCCTTAACCTGTTGATGGCCAAAGTAACTAAGTATGAACCGAGAAGCAGCTTATGTGCCTCTTCGTGCATAGATCGGTCTCACAGTATTTAAAAACTGGCATGAAATAATAGTGTGAATTCGAGCATGTTTTAAGGTGGGGTGGAGGGGGGTGCTTCGAACACAGGGAAGATTCGAATCTTCACCCCGTGTTCCAATCCGGCCATGTCAAAAAGGTCAAATGCTCGTTAATTCAGCCGCCAAACCCGCTGCTTATGAATCAAAAGCGCTCTCCATAAAACTCGCAACTGATAATGTTCGAACATTTGTCGAACATTGTTTTGCTGACCTCGTCTGTTCAAATCTCAAATTTGTAAATGCTTCACCCACGTACTTCAAATACAAATAAGTCGACAAATTCAAAACACCTTGCTTAACTTATCTCTAACTGTGCATTGAACTCCACTATATAATAATATTAACTTATACATGAGAAAAAACTCATTTTAATACACTGTTAAAATTTATGAATGCTTCTCAGTGGTCGGCAGCCGCTTTAACGAGCCTAATCTTTGGACGGGTTGCGTCCTAGACTGAGGACGGGCGAGATGTGATTCGAACAGAGGTCGTTAGCAAAACATTGTTCGACAAGTGTTCAGACATCACTTGTGAATCATGTGTAAAGCGTTTTACTTTCATAAACTGGGTGTGACTGCTGGATTAATGAGCATTTGGCCTTTGTTGATGATGACGGGCTGAAGAGTTCAGGGGTGGCGGGTTCGAACTAAATGTCAAGATGAAAGCTATGCCCTTTTTTGTGCGCGACCCCACAACATTGTGTTAAAATGTGTCCTTATCACCTACCATACAAAATTATTATAATCTAAAGTATCTTATACAACTTAGTATTAAAATTCATTATATATATACATCATGTTTTGGTTACATTCCGAAATGAAACCACAGCAGTGTGAAAAAGCGGTAATGTCATACAATTTGTGGTATGGTTAGGTGAATTTTAACTCAGAATCCATGTACACTGAATATGTAGGGCAGGGCATGCTATGCTATCTTCCCTCGTGTGTGTGTGTGTGTGTGTTGGCTGATGATGACAATTCGCTCATTTCTCTAGTGAAGTAACTATTTTGAGGCTCCCAACTCCCCTTTTTCCTTCCGCGGAGACCAATTCCGACATCCCCTCGTCTGTTTTTTCATGATAACTCATGATACTATCAAGTGATTTTCTTTTAAGTAAGACCCTCCGTCACAACTTAATTTTTCCTAACATAACAGCTTATATATCACAAATTTTTAACACAACATTCAAATGGGAGAGATATAAATATAATAATGATAAAAAGGCATATATATACAAGAAAAGGTAAAATTACCAACACCAAAAACTGTATAAATACTATTAACCTATTTTATACAATGATGGAAAAATAGTTAATGCATCAACTTTTTCCGTCAATTACGTAAGTGTTTTCAAATTACAGCAGCCACTCTTTATCAAAGATTCTTATCCACATATTTGCAACCTTATTAAATCTATAGAGGACTATTTTACAAAGGAATTATAAGAAACCATATAAACATCCAAAATATGTTCAAAACTTCCTATATCTTCAGATATATATATATATATATATATATATATATATATATATATATATATATATATATATATATATATATATATATATATAATCACAATATCACCAAAAAATATTTATATATATATTCACACAAGCTGTAATTACAGATTATTAATTTCAGCACAATACTGAAAAAATAGTTATTTTAATTATAACATATAATTATAAATTATAATCATAATTTTTCTTGCATTCAGTGTTAATTACAGAAAATACAGCTGCAAAACTTGATGAAACAAGAATTTATTATGTCAGTGAGGAGGCTAATCATTTGCAGATGAGCAAGGTACAGCAAAGCTTACTGTTCAATACCCTACCCTACCCTACCCTACCCTACCCTACTCTACCCTATCCTACCGCTTCAGCTTACGTTTGAAAACATTGAATACTTTACGAACTTTAAGCAATAAGGTGTTTATAAAATTTTCCAAGAGATCACTAATTAATTCATGAAATTGTATTTATATGTCCAGAAAGTACAAAATATAAGCAAAGGTCAATTAAATAAATGAAAGTGTATATATAACTGGTTATAATAATGTTTTCATACAAGTTTTAACTCGGGACAAAATAAATATAGATCGGAAAACAAGAATGACAATACTTAAGCTTCGAACTGTTAAGTAAAAAATACTAATATACACACAAGGTAAATTTTAAAGGTTTTTGTATATTTTTAATATTAATTAACATTTTACACAGGATGAAGAAATCCATTCAAGTCTTCGTTGTTAAATGAAGTGAACCTCATCCTCGCACACAGAATATACATAGTCACAATGTATATATATATATATACAGGAACGTACATGTCCAATCACACTTCAGATACATTTGCAAATATACTCATACGAAATCTTTCTAAAAGATCTCGGTACAGAATGAAGTAAAACGCGTACAGACCAAATACAATTCTTAATACTGGCCTAGGTAAAGTGGCAACAAAGATCTTAAACATGGACCTAAGTAAAACGATGATCAACATTATTGTAACGTCATAATAATGGCTTCAGTAGGTTTATATAACAAGGGGAAAATTATACGAATGTTCAATGGGATATAGGACATAGGCTGCCTCCTTAGGCTGTTGCAACTGAGCAACTGTGACACGTCCAAAATAAACTGTTCTTACTAGACCGTCGCTTTCAATTGCCAAGAATGTTAAAAACACACACACACACACACACACACACACACACACACACACACACACACACACACACACAGGGGAAATTACAGAGATCTCGTAATTATTTGCATAATGTGTCACCGTCTCATCAGTTTATTAATGATGACAATGATTCCGGAAAGTCTGTTATCAAAACTCTATGGCTTGATGCTACCTAGTATTTATAACCAACATTTAGTAACACAGACAAACACAGGACTACGGACAAAATATTAAGATTTCTAAACAGTGGACTATGTTGAAATACCAAAGATGGAGAAGTGCCTAGCGGAATAGGGGAGGGGGAGGAGGGAAGAATTTGCTCTGCATGGAGGAATTAGCGTGGGAGAAAGAGTAGAGAGTGATGCAGGAAGATGGTGCAAGGGGCTTTAAACAAAAAAGTGTCCTTCAGCATAAGACCGTCACTGGTTGGGCTCAGTTGAACAGTAACGGGCTCATGTCTTGCGATGGGAAGGTGGGGAAGGATTGGCAGGGCGAGAGGACAGGATTAGTACCCAGCCTGTATACATATCGGTGTGTGGTGTTCTTGCATCTAATCCGCGAGTGTGCGTGTTTTCTTTAATTTGTTGTGGTAACAAACGTGGAGTGTAGTACATGCAACCCGCTGCAACCGCGCTTGCAAATTCTACATTCTTGTGCTACTTGGAGAAAAAGGGCGACACGAGAAAAAGAATGAAAATTTAAAAACAAAAAACCAAGATTTACTAGAAAACTGATGTGTATGAGTCTTCATGTCAATATACCATCAACAAGAGACAATAAATTTTGGTTAAGACATCAACCTCGACCATTTGTTTCACAGATGCTGTAGAAAATGACTCATTTTGCGTTAATAAATCTCTCAAGTGTATTTTTGATGTTCCATTTAGTGTTGGGCTTAAAGCCTATGAACCTCTGGAAGGGTATTCAAATCACCACAATAGCTTACTAACTAATCAGTAAATTAACGTTAGTACTGACATATATATTCTGCAGGCGATGAGTCACAATAACGTGGCTGAAGTATGTTGACCAGACCACACACTAGAAATTGAAGGGACGACGACGTTTCGGTCCGTCCTGGACCATTCTCAAGTCGAAACGTCGTCGTCCCTTCAATTTCTAGTGTGTGGTCTGGTCAACATATATATTCTGGATTGAAGTAATATATTAACAGGTTTTCTTCTTTAATCATTAATTTTCTCGTGTACTGATAACGTAGTATAAACGGGTGTCGGTGCAAGAACGGCACACACGCAAGCACATGGCCACAGGCTTAGTTCCTTCCTTCTGAGAGAACTAACATTAACAATCACAGATGAAGTAATGGTTGCAGTCAAAGGAGTTGCCAGATGGTGTGAATAATAAGCGTTCATTTGATTGTTTTTGTTGTCTGATATACGTTATATTAATGGATGTTTTATGGTTCAGTTTGCCTGTGCCAAACATAAAGGATCTCCTGTATTAAAAGATTTGTTGCCTGATAAAATTGCTAATTGTAAAATAGTATGATTCATGTAAATTAATATATATATATATATATATATATATATATATATATATATATATATATATATATATATATATATATATATATATATATAACCATATAGTGCTAGCGCTTTAGAAATACAAAAATGTAATTGGTTTATAAGGGGATTTTTAATCAATTTAATTCATTTTAGTGGACAAGGAATCAAGATATATTCCAGGATACTCTAAAAGTTCTGATGTTTCAACTTCATCAGTAAGATTGAATAAGATACCCAGAGCACTGCTGGCTCCACATACCAGATCAGTAGCTCTTATTTCGATCACGGCGGCATAATCTGTAATTATTAAACAATTTACAAGCTCTGAAAGACAAGGCGACCAGTCCTCATGTCCATTCCATCCAGCGGCCGACCCCAAAGACGCATTCATCAATTTTAACATGCTATTCACTTAAAATTTGAAATTTCTCCAATATAAATTAATATGAGCATATTGTGGATATTTAGACATAGATTAGTTCAAGTCCTGTTGGCAATTATTTTTATATTTAGTACGCGGGTGAAGCATTTATAGAGTTGCGATTCGAACAAAAGTCGTCAGCGAAGCACTGTTCCGGAAATGTTCGAACGTCAATAATTGTGTGAAAAGGGTTTTTATTAATAAACTGGAGGGTGGGGGAGGGATTTGGCGGCTGCATGTAATCACTTCCGATCTTTGCTGATGAGGACGGGGCTACGAGAATGACCATTCAGTGCTTCGGAGCTCGTAAACTGTTTAGTAACTACGAACCCTCCGTGATCAAGATAAGAGTATGATCAAGATGGGAGCCGGTCGGCCGAGCGGACAGCACGCGGGACTTGTGATCCTGTGGTCCTGGGTTCGATCCCAGGCACCGGCGAGAAACAATGGGCAGAGTTTCTTTCACCCTATGCCCCTGTTACCTAGCAGTAAAATAGGTACCTGGGTGTTAGTCAGCTGTCACAGGCTGCTTCCTGGGGGTGGAGGCCTGGTCGAGGACCGGGCCTCGGGGACACTAAAGCCTCGAAATCATCTCAAGATAACCTCAAGATAAGAGTTACGGGTCTACGACGAGATCTGTATGTATTCCGTTTATTCTTACGTTCGTAAATCAGGAAAAAAAAGTCTGGTGCGACTTTTCTGGTCGCACCAGAAAAGTCTGGGTTAAGATTTATGAAATGCAACCTGTGCTGATCAAAAATATACTGAACGTGTTCCCTGAACGACTAATACTCAATAATGAACGTACTGGCAGTTGCGGCTAGGCTACAACACAGTTCGACTGTGTTATGAATGATATCTAGTAACAGTGACGATGAAAATGATAAATGGTAATAATAATGACAACTGTGATATGATGACAATGATATGGATAATGCGAACCATGATAAAACATGACGTTAACAATGATGATAACGCTGATGAGGACGATTGCAACAATAAACAATCCAGGTGCTGAGGGTGATATTGATAACAGCGATGACTTATATTGCAGGTACTTTGTTAATGGTAAAGTGTGTAATAGAGGCCACTTTGAGGAGAAGAATGGGGTGTTATGATTATCGAAACGACTTAATGGTTGTAGTGACCGACAGTAGTGAGTGGTGATGGTGGTGTTAGTACTAAGAGCAATGGTGGAGGTGATTTGCGCTCATTATGAATAATATAATTCGGGTTTGTATAACCCGAATTAATGTCATTAACATAATTGGAAAATACCCCCTTCTATAAATGACATATGCCAGCGGATATGATGTGATATGCAACATTGAAATTTCCGTGAAGGAATGACTTATATACAATAGCGTTTTGGATTATAAGGAGAGCTTAAATGCTATTCCTCTTAAGGAGTGATCTTAAGACATCCAGCACACTTTTGACTGCAAGACACATTCAGTTCTTACCTACAAATAGTCACATAATTCAACAATGCTGAATGGATGACTCTTGCACCGGCATTTGTTTTCAAGATCACACTTGCAATGAAGCTTAACAAGCGGGTACAAGAATTCCAATTTAGCCAACAAATATATATAGTATTTTCTTTGCTAAATGATTTCATTGCTAGTTTATCAAATGCTTAATTTCCAGAATGTATACATTTGAGTCATTCCATGCAGCATTTTGAATCAGAATTGTGTACATAAATATTCGAAATTCTCAATCAAATACATTTCAAGATCTACTCTTTGCACTAAACACACATTCTACAGCAGCGATGAATCCAACTCTAGATGTTTTGCGGCTACCACAAAATACCAGAGGAATGACCATGATAACTACCACTGAGGCACATTACCAACCTCGTCACGAGGAACACATACACCAAGCCTCATCAGGAGAGTCATCACGGTATTCATCGTTACAACTACGATGCCGATCTTTGCATTTCTCGGGAAGCTACAAGCAAGTTAGTATTCGATGGTAATTATCAAATAACGGTTCTAATTGGTGTTTACAATAACTTACACCATCGTCACTTACCATGGCTCACTTTCGTTGATGAAACTATATGGGGTACAACACTTAGGACCCAGACGTAGATGTCCAAAATGCTCAAAAATCTACTACTGTCTACCTACCAAAATCAGTAGATATTAACAGTTAATAATATACCCCCGTGTATATATATATATATATATATATATATATATATATATATATATATATATATATATATATATATATATACATATATATATATATATATATATATATAATATAGTCAAGCCAAATAGGGACAACTGCCAAATATGTGTGTTTAAATGAACGAAATAATCTGTTGTGTTGGTAAACACACAAACACATATATATATATATATTTGAGCAGAATACATTAAGTTTATAAAAGGTACCATTACTAATTTAGCGAACCAACTTAACATTACTTAATATACAACTTAACCTAATCTAGTTACTGTTTGACTACTGTGTATTGTTAATAAAAGGTGTATGATCATGAACAGTAGTGACTTTCTGGAGTCTATAGGAATATTTTAAGTATTTCCCATATGGTTAAACATCTGTTTGCTGATTAAAGTTATAAGGCAAGTTTTCCCTCTATTTATATTTATATATATATATATTATATTTATATATAAATATAGTCACACACGTGTTTTCTTGTTTGTAAATACAAATCCATGATATCGCCATGCAGAAAATGGCGGTTTACATGTTCATAAAAAGCTATTACAATACCGTAGTTTACAACACTTACGAAATCAAAACAGTAAGATATTTTTCTGTGTTCAAGCGTATTGTGTATACAACCTAACCATAGCACTCACAGGTCACACAAGGGGGTTTGTAATTGTGATTCTGAGGCAGGAGTGATGGTGCAGGCCAAGTGGGGGAGGGTGGTTGTTCCTGCAGGGGGTGGAGGCCCATTCCTCCACAGGAGGCCAATCCTCCACAGGAGGTCCATTCCTCCACAGGAGGAGGGAGCAGCACGCCCTCCTCACTCCAAGCACTCAGGACTCGTCTAAAAGCACAGTGATTGATCCCATGGAGTCTCCCATTGGTCCACTTCCCGTTTTCATGGCGACAAAATTGATTTTTTTTTCGTCATGTTATTTAATCGGAAACTTAAAAATAATTTGCTCTTATGCATGGAATGAAAAAAAAAATTGTTTTTCATACGTCTAAAAAGGTTTTCAGTCTGGCGTGTGGAATAAATTATCTTTTGAGACGTAATTTCTGTTATATCACCGAGTCAAGTCACCACAATTGCCAGCAGTCATTATTGTGTGTGTATAACATGAATGAGCAATACTTCAGAAATGTAATTTCTTAAGAGATAATAATGATGAACTGCCTATTTGAAGAGAATCTTTCTAAACGCACGCCTGAAATCTTTATTGAAGATTGTGTAAATGACTGGGTTGAAGGCAGAGTTCATATACCCGAGCCAGAAGGCCAGATCGAAGGCGTATCCAGGGATGTAGCAAGCAGGACAAAGTGGCCCCAAGATGTACATGAAAAAGAAGGGAAACCAACAGGCTATGAAGGAACCCATTATGAGGCCAAGGATGAGCGTGGCTCTCTTCTCCTTCTTGCGGGCCAGTCTCCTCTTCTCTTTCTCGGGATCTCGAGCCTTCGGCGTTGAGACTCTGCCCATATCTATGAGCTCTCTCTTGGGTTTTGTGAGCTTTTTGCCCAGAAGAGGGTGGCAGAAACGAAGCTTCAAGGGCTTTACCACAGAACAGCGTGTCACAACTCCCGAATCTGACGACGAAGGATCAATATCGCTCATCTGATCTCCGTCCATACCAGATGGCGGTACTCCACGCCGCAAGGAACCCGCCGGCGACGCCAGCGTTACGTTGGTCTCTCTCATGGGCGTGGGCGGGGGCACCGTAGGTACTGTCGGCAACCCAATCGTAAGGTCCGGGTTGTCGGAGCCAAGAGGACCTATATACAGCCCATTCTCGCTCTTGGTGTTGTGATTCCTATGATCCGCGTCCACTTGCTCACTCACAGTCCGCAAGGGCGTGTCCTCTGGATTCTCCGTGGGCGTGACACACCGGGAGGATGGCATCTCCTCGTGGACACGCACGTCACAAATGAGCACTTTCTTATTGAGCAGTCCCGTCCGCTCATTGGATCCGTTTCTGGAGTCGTCAGCGGTGAGCGCGGGAGTGGGCGTTGGGGGCTTAGAGAAACTGGTGGTAGAGGTGTTTGGGGGGTTACCTGGCATTTTATTGCTGTGATGTTTTTTGGCCGGTTTGTTCATCGGCTGTCTGGTGGCTCCTGATGGTGTGGGCTTTTTCTTTGGCACGCCTCTCCGCGCCCGGGCCTTGGCCGCGTAGTAGATTCGAATGTAGACGAAAATCATGATGCAGCTTGGAATGTAGAAGCTCCCAAGGGCCGAGTAGATCACGTAGCCCAAGTCGTCCGAAACCTGTCGAGATAAATGTATATTAGAGCCGTGATACATGGTTATACAAAAATATAAATTTAGTGGGAATGTATGTATACTATACACGTGTTATGTCTAATAATCAGACCCGCACTGTTAAGCTTATTATGCAGGGTTTGGCTCAAAATAGCTCTGGCCTAACAGCCAGAGCTATTTTGCATATTTTAAAATATAATTATCGAAATGAATAAAATTGACTATGAATTATTAACTATAGGCCTAGTTTTATCTATGTTAGGGAATACTGAGGCATCGGTATTATTAAGTTAGATTAGTTTGCTAAGTTTTACATGTTTAATTGAATTTGAACTAGATTTTTACATGCATTGGTTAAAATATATATATATATATATATATATATATATATATATATATATATATATATATATATATATATATATATATATATATATATATATATATATATGCGAACAAGCCTGAATGGTCCCCAGGACATATGCAAATGAAAACTCACACCCCAGAAGTGACTCGAACCCATACTCCCAGAAGCAACACAACTGGTATGTACAAGACGCCTTAATCCACTTGACCATCACGACCGGACATAATGAGGTGATAGCCGAGGCTATTTGAACCACCCCACCGCCGGCACTCGGATAGTTATCTTGGGCATAGCATTTTACCAAATCACCTCATTCTTTGGGGCAACACGTGAGGAACACAAATGCGAACAAGCCTGAATGGTCCCCAGGACATATGCAACTGAAAACTCACACCCCAGAAGTGACTCGAACCCATACTCCCAGAAGCAACACAACTGGTATGTACAAGACGCCTTAATCCACTTGACCATCACGACCGGACATAATGAGGTGATAGCCGAGGCTATTTGAACCACCCCACCGCCGGCACTCGGATAGTTATCTTGGGCATAGCATTTTACCAAATCACCTCATTCTTTGGGGCAACACGTGAGGAACACAAATGCGAACAAGCCTGAATGGTCCCCAGGACATATGCAACTGAAAACTCACACCCCAGAAGTGACTCGAACCCATACTCCCAGAAGCAACACAACTGGTATGTACAAGACGCCTTAATCCACTTGACCATCACGACCGGACATAATGAGGTGATAGCCGAGGCTATTTGAACCACCCCACCGCCGGCACTCGGATAGTTATCTTGGGCATAGCATTTTACCAAATCACCTCATTCTTTGGGGCAACACGTGAGGAACACAAATGCGAACAAGCCTGAATGGTCCCCAGGACATATGCAACTGAAAACTCACACCCCAGAAGTGACTCGAACCCATACTCCCAGAAGCAACACAACTGGTATGTACAAGACGCCTTAATCCACTTGACCATCACGACCGGACATAATGAGGTGATAGCCGAGGCTATTTGAACCACCCCACCGCCGGCACTCGGATAGTTATCTTGGGCATAGCATTTTACCAAATCACCTCATTCTTTGGGGCAACACGTGAGGAACACAAATGCGAACAAGCCTGAATGGTCCCCAGGACATATGCAACTGAAAACTCACACCCCAGAAGTGACTCGAACCCATACTCCCAGAAGCAACACAACTGGTATGTACAAGACGCCTTAATCCACTTGACCATCACGACCGGACATAATGAGGTGATAGCCGAGGCTATTTGAACCACCCCACCGCCGGCACTCGGATAGTTATCTTGGGCATAGCATTTTACCAAATCACCTCATTCTTTGGGGCAACACGTGAGGAACACAAATGCGAACAAGCCTGAATGGTCCCCAGGACATATGCAACTGAAAACTCACACCCCAGAAGTGACTCGAACCCATACTCCCAGAAGCAACACAACTGGTATGTACAAGACGCCTTAATCCACTTGACCATCACGACCGGACATAATGAGGTGATAGCCGAGGCTATTTGAACCACCCCACCGCCGGCACTCGGATAGTTATCTTGGGCATAGCATTTTACCAAATCACCTCATTCTTTGGGGCAACACGTGAGGAACACAAATGCGAACAAGCCTGAATGGTCCCCAGGACATATGCAACTGAAAACTCACACCCCAGAAGTGACTCGAACCCATACTCCCAGAAGCAACACAACTGGTATGTACAAGACGCCTTAATCCACTTGACCATCACGACCGGACATAATGAGGTGATAGCCGAGGCTATTTGAACCACCCCACCGCCGGCACTCGGATAGTTATCTTGGGCATAGCATTTTACCAAATCACCTCATTCTTTGGGGCAACACGTGAGGAACACAAATGCGAACAAGCCTGAATGGTCCCCAGGACATATGCAACTGAAAACTCACACCCCAGAAGTGACTCGAACCCATACTCCCAGAAGCAACACAACTGGTATGTACAAGACGCCTTAATCCACTTGACCATCACGACCGGACATAATGAGGTGATAGCCGAGGCTATTTGAACCACCCCACCGCCGGCACTCGGATAGTTATCTTGGGCATAGCATTTTACCAAATCACCTCATTCTTTGGGGCAACAAAGAATGAGGTGATTTGGTAAAATGCTATGCCCAAGATAACTATCCGAGTGCCGGCGGTGGGGTGGTTCAAATAGCCTCGGCTATCACCTCATTATGTCCGGTCGTGATGGTCAAGTGGATTAAGGCGTCTTGTACATACCAGTTGTGTTGCTTCTGGGAGTATGGGTTCGAGTCACTTCTGGGGTGTGAGTTTTCAGTTGCATATGTCCTGGGGACCATTCAGGCTTGTTCGCATTTGTGTTCCTCACGTGTTGCCCCAAAGAATGAGGTGATTTGGTAAAATGCTATGCCCAAGATAACTATCCGAGTGCCGGCGGTGGGGTGGTTCAAATAGCCTCGGCTATCACCTCATTATGTCCGGTCGTGATGGTCAAGTGGATGAAGGCGTCTTGTACATACCAGTTGTGTTGCTTCTGGGAGTATGGGTTCGAGTCACTTCTGGGGTGTGAGTTTTCAGTTGCATATGTCCTGGGGACCATTCAGGCTTGTTCGCATTTGTGTTCCTCACGTGTTGCCCCAAAGAATGAGGTGATTTGGTAAAATGCTATGCCCAAGATAACTATCCGAGTGCCGGCGGTGGGGTGGTTCAAATAGCCTCGGCTATCACCTCATTATGTCCGGTCGTGATGGTCAAGTGGATTAAGGCGTCTTGTACATACCAGTTGTGTTGCTTCTGGGAGTATGGGTTCGAGTCACTTCTGGGGTGTGAGTTTTCAGTTGCATATGTCCTGGGGACCATTCAGGCTTGTTCGCATTTGTGTTCCTCACGTGTTGCCCCAAAGAATGAGGTGATTTGGTAAAATGCTATGCCCAAGATAACTATCCGAGTGCCGGCGGTGGGGTGGTTCAAATAGCCTCGGCTATCACCTCATTATGTCCGGTCGTGATGGTCAAGTGGATTAAGGCGTCTTGTACATACCAGTTGTGTTGCTTCTGGGAGTATGGGTTCGAGTCACTTCTGGGGTGTGAGTTTTCAGTTATATATATATATATATATATCTGAAGCAATCGTTGCAGCCAAAAATAAAACCAATTTGAACCATCCTGGACTAATATTTAAAAGTATTTTCTTTATATTAAATATAAAATATATATATTATATATATTAAAAAATAAACATTTCCTCTCGGTGAGCATTTCCTCAAGAACATGGGGGTGGATAGATTGCAAAACTCCTCAAGAACATGGGGGTGGATAGATTACAAAGTTCTAAGCAGCTCAACATGTCGGCAGGACTGAAGGATATAATGACTGGACGTTACTGAATGTCAAAGTCATTAGACCCTTCGAACCTGACGGTATAATGAGGTGCCTAGAGCTCTGCAATTTGTCCTGTTCTTCATCATATCTTAATTGACAAAATAATGAATTAGACGTGATAATTGTGGTAATGTACATACGTCACTGTGCATATCAGTGACTTTATTAAATATGCATTTTAAGCAACAACTATTCAACGGTTTTTATGCTATAACAATTCTTATGTATAGTTTTTTTTTTTTATAAAAAATATTAAATGTTTTTCCAATGATTAGTCTGACACTGTGTCCTTAATATGAAGTGAATATATTAAAACAGAGTGAGTAAGTTTTTATAGTTGTAGTCAACCTATCCTTCTGTTTATATATTAATTTTTATAACTATGTGCCCGATAGTACAAACATTGAAGTAAAAGGGAATTAGATAGTAGAATTTAGTACTATTTAATTTATAAAAGTCCGAAAAAAATAAAGCTATAAAACAAACGTAAATATTCCTAGTATAGCTCATATATATGTACTATATTAGGCCTTAGGTTAGTTTATTTTGTCTTTGCAACATAAATACAATACTTTTTCTGGTTTGTCCAAATTAAATAGTAACGAGTTCTGCTTTCTAACTGTCCACTAAGTCAAATATGTACTATATTACGTAGTAGGCATTCATCAGTCTCAGGAGACTATGGAGTTGGGCTCTGATGTCGGCCTGGTCTGGAGTGGCCTCACCAGGGCGCAAAGCCAAGGGTAGGTTGATTCGGGGGAGAAGCTGTTACCCAGGCAGCAGGTCCCCCCTCTCCACTATATTATAATACCTATATTACGTACCTATATCGTTACTATAGGTACTAACTAAAGAGGAGGATGAGCTGTTGTGGGGTATACAATCACGTAAGATTAAAAAAAAGAGGACAACTCAAAATAATCCTTGAAAATTTTCACTTGATAAAAGAACTGAAGCAGCGTATAGCTTCTAATCTGAACGATACCTGTTACTGCATTTGTCTACTTGAGAAAGACAAAAATAATTTCATAATACATGTGAATATATGCATATAAATATGTCTACATATGTTAGTATATACAGTTATAATAATAACTAAGAATAGTAAAAGATTTTCTATTTTCAAGCAAAGTTTCCACATAAAATATTTTTTGTGTGTGTTTTAATAACAGGCGTTGCTCCTTTGTATGTAAATGGCTCCGCAGACTCCTATATTTACATAATCCTCAAACAAGAATGTCAGGTTATGGTGCTGGGGAAGATTTTTTTTGTTACAAAATATAAAAATAAAGAATAAAGAACCAGGAGGAATGGGAGTCTAGTGTAGAGGTTAGGTGGGGGTAGAGAGAGAGAGTGTGTGAGAGAGAGAGAGAGAGCCAGGATAGTGTGTCACTGGGTACAGTCCGTAGGGGCGGTTACACATTACAATCATCAATCAAATTGGCTGTTGCAGCAAGTTGAGATAGGTAGGGGTGTGCAAGATGAAAGATGTCATGATGTGCGTAAATTAGATGATTCAGAAATAATGAATAATGGAATAGTCAAACGACTGAAAGTAAACTGTAATATATTCACAGCCATAAATATCTTAAGACTGATGTTGTCAGGTGTAAACAACTTTGAACAGGTGTCAAAATTGTCATTCTCTCTCTCTCTATCTGTCTCTCTCTCTCTCTCTCTCTCTCTCTCTCTGTCTGTCTCTCTCTCTTTCTGGCTTGACATGACGAACCATTTCTTAATCTTGAAAAATTACTTTTCTCTTTATTCAATAGATATAATGCTACACCTCCTGGAGCCACAGCCAATTTGACTGTCGGTCGTCTAGTGTAATGATTCGATATTTTCTTATTAATTATCATATTTACTTTTAAACTACTTATACTACAAATATTGTCATTTGCAAAGGAAGTACATCATCGTATCTTTGTGGCTCATCTGCTGGTCTAGCTTTCACGCACGTCCGTCTAAACATTCTATCCTGATCAATTTATCGACAGGCTTTAGTATCATGTACATCTTAATCAAGTTTCCATTCAATTTTCGTAAGAGTTATGTGAGGTTTATTCGAATCAGTTTGTCCCTCGTACTTCAGTCCTTTAATATCAAGGAGTAGATTGTATATTGGAAGTATACACTCAGAGTATGGTACACAGCTGGAGTTTAAGGGTGACGTGTACCTTACACATTAATCTGTATGGTACATTAGTATCTTATCCATATCTACATTTCTAAAGGCTATCCAGTTATATTTCCTCAGTACATGCTGCGGTGTATTCAGGTCTGGGCCTTCAGTGAGTGTTTTGGTGTCACGTGATGCCTAGTTTCTTTTGTCACTCGCTTGGCTTTGTGAATGATGTATGGAATGATTTTTTCTGTCGGTGGTGTCGTGTATTGTAACGTTCACAAGTCTTGTCTGTTTTTCCCTGACATGATGACGCAGTGGTAACACTCGCCTCGTACACGATTCACCTGGGTTCGAGGCCTTGTCAGGGAGGATTACCTAGGTGTCAATCCTCATTTGTTCGCTTCTGTTCACTCAGAGATAACTGGATATCTGGTTGTTAACAGGTTGGCAAGTCGTATTCCGGGGAAAACTAGAGGGGATAAGGCTTACCAAGGGCTAAGGGAGTGCGGAAAGCTCTCGGTCTGTTAACAGGAGTTAGTGGTCGTCTATTCCTGTTTCCACCAGTGTAAAAAAAATACAAATGACACCCTTCACAATATATAGGTCCTGTGGATCATCTCTGACACCCTTGCAACATTGCATTTATTAGAGTTAAAGTCTAGAAATCACTTGTCAAAACACGCAATCTTTGTTATCTTGCAATTATCGAAAGGCCTGATTTTTTTCGTTAGCATGTGTGTTTGTGTCTATATTTGAGTGTAGGCCTGAGCATTTAGGGAGCGCACTAAAAGACAGACGACAAACACATGTAAAGCAGTCTTCCCCTTGTAAACAAAATGTGCATAAAATATACATGTTAAGGTCAACTCGGGAGAATAACGCTCCACCATAATTTAAGCCACCGGATTTTGACTTTAGCAATTTTAAGTCAAATTTCCCTTTCCTGTGTTTGATCTCACTGTCTTTCTTCCTTCCTATCTTACATATTTCTTACCTTACATATTTCTTATCTTACATATTTCTTCATGGTGAGGAAAATGTTGTTTTTTTTCTTGTCTAGAGTTTCCTTAATTCTTATCCTTGTCGTATTTTTTTTGTTCCTTTTCTCTATCTCACATTCTCATTTACTAAATCCTTTCCCCATTTCGTGTTCCTTCTCCTACTTCTCTATTCAACCACTTGGGCTGGACGATTAGTGTCGATCTCACTTGATGCAGGTCGGTGTTCAATCCCCGACCGTCAAAGTGATTGGGCACCATTCCTTCATCCGTCCTATCACAAATCCTTAGTTTGATCTGTTCCAAGTGCTATATAGTCGTAATGGCTTGACGCTTTCTCCTGATAATTAACTTGCCTTGCTATTTTCCTTTCTGCCTTCCCTATTATCTCCCTTCCCTCTTATTTCCCTTCCCTATTATCTCCCTTCCCTCTTATTTCCCTTCCCTATTATCTCCCTTCCCCATTATCTCCCATCCCTCTTATCTCCCTTCCCTATTATTTTCCTTCCCTATTATCTCCCCTATTATCTTCCTTCCCTATTATCTCCCTTCCCTATTATCTCTCTTCCCTATTATCTCCCTTCCCTATTATCTCCCTTCCCTATTATCTCCCTTTCCTATTTTCTCTCCTCCCATACCAAAATCCCCGATTACCACGCTTCTCTCCCCCAATATTTCTCCCCCCCCCCCACGCACTGGTTGGTGGCCCCGGCGTGCCATCGGGTAGTCTACTGCGACCCGACAATATCGTCAGGCACACACATTCTTCCCTCAAGCGCGCTAACCATCCAATATCCTCTGTTAAATTCTTCCGGAAATATTCGGTACTGCAGCCCGTGGCTCCCGACACGACACATCATCAACAACGAGGCCATTGGATGCCGTGACGCAATATATATATATATATATATATATATATATATATATATATATATATATATATATATAAATTTCCACTAGTTATTGTTGTTGGCTGTCGGGGTGGTAATTTATGATTTAGAATGTATGTAAAGGGTTTGGAGCTATGGTTCTTGGAGGGAGGGCCCGTTCGTGTGTTATTGTGTTCGTTTAAAAAGTGTACGGATTGTTTTCGTCCTGTTCTGTCTGTCGCTGCGTATTACAGAAGTTCCAGTTCTTCTTGCACCTTTTCCTATTTCTCCTCATGTTCTTTCTCTCTTTCTCTCTTTCTCTCTCTCTCTCTCTCTCTCTCTCTCTCTCTCTCTCTCTCTCTCTCTCTCTCTCTCTCTCTCTCTCTCTCCCCCCCCCCCTATGTTGTTCATTATCCTTCTTATGTGGCCCACACGAGGCTTCGTATTAAAATCTGGATTTCATTAATATATTTTTAAGTCCAATTAATCAATTTTGAATCAAACTTATTATCATTGTTATTATTTATTATTTATTAATTATTATTGTAATTATTATTATGTATGGTTTCCTTCATAACAACTCTATTTTAGTCACTTTTTTATATTCTACACTGGATATATTTTGGTTTAGTCATTCACATTGTCTCTCGGATCAGCTAGAGTTGCTCTTTTCCACCTCACCCTTTCCAATTTATCAAATTTTCTTTCCCTTCGTTCCTAACGCGCCATTTTCCCCCTCCTGATCCGCTAATACATTATGCATCGTTAATTCCTTACAATTCGTATATTCCTGTTTTGGTTTTCTCCCTTTCACTCTTCCCTGAATATCTATTAGTCGTCTCTGTCTACTTTTTCTCTCCGAAGACAAGGGGTGCCTTGGATCCACTTTCAATCAATCGTTCTGAAGTAAAGTGGATAAACAGTGGATAAGTGGATGAAGATTTTGGATAAACGTCACAGTAGGGCGACGATCTGGCTTCTTACAGGTCGTGGTTCCACTCTTGGACCGTCAAAGTAGTTGGGCACCATTCCTTTCCTCTGTCCTATCCCGAATCCTCATATCCCCTCCAAGTGCACTATAGTCGTAATGGCTTAGCTCCTCATAATTACCTTATCTTACCTGCTATGAGAAAATGCTTGGAGCAGGGCGACGGGATTGAACTCGCGTCCTGGGCCGCTCTGGACGCCAACCGTTCCCATGAACCACAATAAGGTTAAAAAAAAAAAACACACACACACTAGGGAGGACTCGCAACACAGGTTCAATCCCACCGTCCTGCTCCAAAGATATTTAATGCCTGATCGTACGACTTCAAGAGTTTTCAACCAATCCGCACGAGATTTAAGGAATCATAACAGCTCCTTGAGCGAGTCAACAAATCCGCTAATTGCACCTTTGCTTGAGGGGTAAATACGTGTATATAGAGTCTATTGTGTTCATATTTCCTCGGTGTTTGCTGTCACGTTCATTTCATAATTTCACTAAGGATGCCCGGCTATTTAATTTAAGGTAAGGTAATTATCAGGAAAAAGCGCTAAGCCAGTACGCCTATATAGCACTTGGAAGCGATATGGATTTAGGATATGGGATATTGATTCAGGATATGGATTTAGGTCAGGTCGTATTTAATGGCATTCATAATTCGAATAATCGTGCTGATAGGTTTAGGAGCAGGTGGTAAAGATGTAAAGAAAATTACGAATAGTAACGAAATATAAATAACGAAAATAACGAGGGAGCCGTTACTTCAGAGTGCTTGTGTATTTACTATTTGTTTACAGAGTCGAGTCGAGCTCTTGCACCCCGCCTTTCTATCCAATCCATTTTTCCTCTTATGTCTACTACATATATTTCTCTCTAACACGCGCGCGGGCGCACACACTCCCCAGGAAGCATCTCGTGGCAGGTGTCCAACTCCCAGGTACCTATTTACTGCTAGGTGAACAGGTGCATCATGGTGCAAAGAACTCTCCCCATTTGTTTCTGCCTCGGCCAGGAATCGAACCCAGGCCTTTAGGACTATGACCCCTGAGCGCTGTCCACTCAGCCGCAAAGCCCCATAGGTGTACTCACCTATTTGTGCTTGCCGGGGTTGAGCTCTGACTCTTTGGTCCCGCCTCTCAACTGTCAATCAACTGGTGTACAGATTCCTGAGCCTACTGGGCTCTATCATATCTACATTTGAAACTGTGTATGGAGTCAGCTTCCACCACTTCACTGCCTAATGCATTCCATCTGTTAACTACTCTGACACTGAAAAAGTTCTTTCTAACGTCCCTGTGGTGTGTGTGTGTGTGTGTGTGTGTGTGTGTGTGTGTGTGTGTGTGTGTGTGTGTGTTCTTGAGATACTCCTCTAGCTAAGCCGCGCTCGTTTGTCAAGTTCCTCTCTAGGAAAGTTGCCTCTCTAGGAAAGTTGCCTCTCTGGTTAATCCTGACTGTGAAGAACCTCTTAACTGCATGTAATAACACTTGCACAGAGGTCAACAAGCGTAACGAGAGCGTGAATGACCTCATACCGCCCGGAGAATGGCATTCCGCGATACATGTTTTTATCGTGAGTAACTCTTATCCCTCACTCAATCGTGACAGCCATTATCGTTCACTCAATCACGAGCAGATTTTTTCGTTCACTATAAAAAAATGGAGTAAAATGTTTAAAACTGAAATTGATCCTAGTTGCAGACCATGATTGTCTTGAGAATGGTCGATTGTCACAATCGACTTGAGAATGGTCCAGGACGGAACGAAACGTCGTCGTCGTCCCTTCACTTTCTAGTGTGTGTGGTTTGGTCAACATATTTTAGCAACGTTATTGTGACTCCTCGTCTGCACCAATCCTGTACATTAGGATTGGTACTACCGCTCGTTATAGTAATCCTCTATATCGAATCGCTAAGATGTATAGTTCCTTAAATAATCATTTTCCTTGCACCACCCACTCCCCCTTTCCCCTGGCTCCTACTACTGTCAACTTCACTTGCACAAATTCCCCTTTTGCTAATCACACACCCGAAGTAATTTTAACCCATCAATCGCATAAAGCACTTTTGCATTCAATCGTAATTTCATGTGCAGACTTTCCTTCTCTCTCAACTATTACCCTTTTTACGTGTGTTAATCAGATCAACTGTGTTCTCTTTCTTCATTAATACGAATTTAAGTTTGCTTGTATAACTCGGTATTCTCTACTCTTTGCATGCACTAATTAAGGTTTTCGTTGCGCACTGGTATAACACACTCGTCCGGCCTTACGCAAGCGCTTTGGCCAGGGTTTGTATCCTGGCCAGGGAGGGTTGACTGGGTGCCAATCCTTAACTGTAGCCTCTGTTCTCCCAGTAGTCAAGACAAACTGTGTGTACATACGAGGCCTCATACACGACTAGGTTACCTTGAGGTTACCTTGAGGTGCTTCCTGGGCCTAGCGGAAGTCGCGGCCCGGTCGTCGACCAGGCCTCCTAGGTGCAGACATCCTTGCCACACCTATTCAACAGGTTCTCCTCTTCAAGATTTTATTGTGTTCATGGCTAATGTTGGAAGAATCTCATGGATTTCTTGTTAATGTTATTTTTATCAGTTTACATATTTACCAACAAGGATTTCAGGTATTTTTCCTTAGGTAATAAGATAGGTTGTTAGTAGCGTCTATGGTTCCGTTATCTATGGGTGTTCCTTATCGTTACCTGGTGCTACTGTCTGAACTTGTTAATGTAACAACGCATACCTTATTGTATATCCTAAAAGCCTATTAACCTCTCACCTAATAACGATAAGGTATTAGTATAACGATATACTTGCTAACAAACGAGGAAGTATAACCTACACCATTCCGAGGGAGCCGATCGGCCGAGCGGACAGCACACTGGACTTGTGATCCTGTGGTCCTGGGTTCGATCCCAGGCGCCGGCGAGAAACAATGGGCAAAGTTTCTTTCACCCTGTGCCCCTGTTACCTAGCAGTAAAATAGGTACCTGGGTGTTAGTCAGCTGTCACGGGCTGCTTCCTGGGGGTGGAGGCCTGGTCGAGGACCGGGCCGCGGGGACACTAAAGCCCCGAAATCATCTCAAGATAACCTCAAGATAACCTACACCAGTCCTGAACAAAGTTTAGGACAAGTGTGGAACACTTCTCAAAGTATACTTGGGCTATCTATTGTATGTGTGTGTTTGTATTAAACTCGAACAATGGCTTTTCCCACTGGGAAGTATTGTAGTTTCAGTCGTATATTCAAGCTTCTTTCAGTGTCTCGGGTATTCTCAACATGTATTTTGTTAGTATTTCCTGACTGTTTTCTTTCCATCTTCTCCTTTGACTTTGTTCCATCTGGTGTCTGGAAAGAAGCCAGGTTCGAATCTTCCCCTCATTATTGTTCCTTATCTCTCGTTTCTATTGATATAAAAGATGTTATATTTAGATTTTCTCTTGATTCTGGCAGGGTCGGCGTTCTATGTCGTATGGTCGAAGGGAAAGGGAACTATCAGAAAGCGCCTAGCCATTACGACTATATAGCCATTGGAAAGACTATATAGATAGCCTTTCAAGACTTTCAAACCCAAGATAAGGATTTGGAATGAGACGGGGGCAAGGAATTACAAATTCCTCCACTCCGTCCTCATATTTCAGCTCCTATCCTATCCTATCCTCTTATTCCTTCCAAGTGTTGTGCAGTCATACTGACAGTATTTTCTGCTCACAATTATCTGAGCTCTGTATCTGTTCAGTGCTCATGGTTTAGTTAAAGAAATCAGAGTTGGTACGAGTTCAGTATTCAGAGTTCCTGATTATTTCCTCTATTTGTATTGATCATTAATATATTAATGATTATTATTAATGATCATTAAAGTATTAATGACTTGTATTAATCATTAATCATTTATGGATGTGTACTATAATTTTTTGGATATGCACTATAAATCCTTTAAATGTAATTATTTTCTCAGATGAAGAATAGGCCAATGAGTAAGAGTAATGTGAATATTGAAGATCCTCACTGTAGACATTAACTTTGGTGAAGATTGTGTGTGAATAGTGAATTTCTTTACCTATAAATATATATATAGTGAGGCTGTATGCTGTTGGAGATCCACGATTTCTTACAGTTTTACGTATAAGGGATGTTTGAGTAGCAAATTGAATTCCTGTGAAGTCTACGAGTGCGTGAAAGAAATTCTAAATGATGGAAATGAATGCAATTCCCTCGACGGCCTGCACAGACTTCAAAATCTTGCATGCTCGCCAAAACACAGAGGGGCGCTCTTTCCCCCCCACACAAAGTCGAGTTAGAATAAAAATAATTTCTTTAGCTCGAAATAGCAATTGTTTAGCTTGAAATTGCACTTTTAATCAAAGGGGACTAAGCTATAGGTACAAACTAAGTAAGCTGAATGTCATGTCACATAAAGGAGAATCAGAAAGGGGGGGGATATGATCCAGATATGAAAGGTACTTTGACATATCTACAGGAAAACGAGGAAGCAGCCATTCTCCAACGAGAAGGCAGCCAACAAAGGACAAAATAGCATATTCCATAATAAAGTTTTAGACGAAGCATTGACTTGAACCAAACGGTCAACATTAAGTTTTATTACGACGCCGACAGCTGGAAAGGTGCACGAAACATTGGAACTAAACGAACTTGGAAATGTTGCACACGAACGGAGGGACGTTTATTGTTATATATATGTGACCAAATTGAGTGGTTAATTTCGACGTGTGGCTCATCGGTCACGTCCCAGCCTTTACAAGCAGCTTATCTTGGTCGATCTCGTCAATGTCTGTAGTTTGTATGACGTAATCATGTCCCACCTGGATCTCCTCTTCTCCCATCATTGTGAGGTTTAGCATCCTGTTCTCGTAGGCAATATAAGGATTTTTTTTTCAACAAGTTTGTTTACTTGACAAGTTGTGGGCTAACAGTCCCCTTACTAAACGTATTACATATTTTTACGCAATCGATCCCGATGTAAAACAAATCACGGTGGTTTAAGGAAATAAAAAAAAACCTTAGCATTGACACTTTTAGGGATTAATGAGTGTCCCTAAAAAAGGTTAGATGGGTAGCCTAGGTTCTGACTCCTTTAGTTAGGCTAATCCACTGTATTTTTTTTTACGAAGAGGAATTTGAGAGAACGAATCAAAATATTACCATTGCATACTCTGTTTATCATATGTAAATTACCTGTAGACTATTTCGATAGTTCTTTTAATCATATTATGGTCTGTGACCAGCCTTCCTTGGTGATTTCCTGGTAGATAAGGCTGTTGGTGTCTCTAGCCTGTTGGGCCACGTAGTTATCATAACTAGGCTGGGCCCGTAACTCCAAGAAAAACTTATCTCCTCTTTTGAAAGGCTCTTTTCTCGTTCCAGATAAAGGAGAGATGTCTGTTTTGTTCTTTTGCATCTCAAAAAACGAGGAGAAGCAGTTTTGGTTTTTGAAGGATGTAGGACAAAGATAGGACACGAGCTTTCGTGAAATATTCTAACTGGAAATGTTTATTTTGGTATTAACTTTTATTTGTTCATCAATTCTGAGAATCTTCTTTCGGTGAAGCTGCTCACTGTCAAACCAATATGGCTTCCATGGTTTCCTTTGCAGCAGGGTACCAGAAATTCAACGATTTCAGAATAACTGTCATTATACCGATTGCTGCCCTCTAGTTAAATCTCGAGAAGAATGCAGACGAAACACCGGGAAATATGATAGTAAGATATATGGTAGTCGGAGTAGATATATATATATACCATCGGAGAAGCTAATAGGAGGACCTCTTTACAAAACAGTGTTGTTCCACTAAGCTCTGAGCTCACAAGTTCTCAGCAAAAATGAATTCTGAAGTCCTTGAATTTTTCATTTCTAGCACCTTCTTGAGGTTATCTCGAGATGATTTCGGGGCTTTTTCGTGTCCCCGCGGCCCGGTCCTCGACCAGGCCTCCACCCCCAGGAAGCAGCCCGTGACAGCTGACTAACACCCAAGTATCTATTTACTGCTAGGTAACAGGGGCATAGAGTGAAAGAAACTCTGCCCATTGTTTCTCGCCGGCGCCCGAGATCGAACCCAGGACCACAGGATCACAAGTCCAGCGTGCTGTCCGCTCGGCCGACCGGCTCACACCTTAGTGTTTTTATTTTTATATTTTTGGTGTGTAACCCAAAACGAAAAGTACACACCCTGGACACGCATTAACCCCTACTTCTGCTTCAGGTAATGTTTAATATATAGCTCTATTTACATTGGTGACAATTATATTTTGACACGAACGTATTAGCATCGAAGCTGTAATCGGTATTCCAGCTCAGGTTATCAAGTTCCCAAATTATTTCTTTAAGATTATATTGGAGTGGCAGAAGAAAATATGTTTACGTCAGCCCCCCTAAGACGCAGCCCCATAAATTTCCTTAATTTTTTTTTTAATTCTCCGAGTCAATGGCTCTTCAGATCACTTCGAATAAATTTACGATATTTCCGTCGATTAGCATTTGTCTAAATAGAACCAATGATTATACATAATTCGTTATATGCTGATTGACTGTGATGAAATATAACTAAAATTTATATGATAGTACCTTTGTATCAGTGAGTGAAATAGTGAAAAAGTGTAAGGTGTATTTCAAGATTATAACCCGTATTATCTGCCCTATTGTATGACATCAAACATAAGATTAGACATAACACAGGCTACAAAAGTGGAAAAAAGATGCTTTCAAACTTCGGAGTTCACTACCCCACAGCCTGCCACTTGGGCTGAACCTGCGAGAACCTGCACAGACCTGCGCAAGGTCCAGACCTTACAGGTTTGGATCTTACAGACCTGTAAGAAGCGAGACACGGTCTCGCTTCTTGCAATAGAACCGGAACGAGGCACTTCGCAATAATTTGGCAAGATCGCTGTGGAGAACAACTCCAAGATATCTGTGAATTCTCGAGAATGTGTAGCACTACGGAACGTGTGTCCCACGTTAGCAGACCTTGTTAATTATTCATTTATCGTTGACCTTCATCCTTCTGTTAATTGACACGGGGAATCGCTTGCTAATTCCCACACGGGGTTCGCATTAACGACGAGAGCTGCTTTGTTATTTTGACACCGGAAGCCATGTTAAGCAGCGCGCTCGACTCCTTGGAGGCTGATCTGCTAGCAAATTTTTTTTTTAAGTCGATATGTGAATAGACGTTAGAGGGTGATGTGTCGCTATAGCGAGACCGGGGAGACTGGAACCCCCAAGCCAAGACTCGAAACCCACACACACACACACACACACACACACACACACACACACACATATCAAGCGGATAACATCAGCGGCATATGCCAGGCTGGCCAACATACGAACGGCATTCAGAAACTTGTGTAAAGAATCATTCAGAACTTTGTATACCACATATGTCAGGCCAATCCTGGAGTATGCAGCCCCAGCATGGAGTCCATATCTAGTCAAGGATAAGACTAAACTGGAAAAGGTTCAAAGGTTTGCCACCAGACTAGTACCCGAGCTGAGAGGTATGAGCTACGAGGAGAGACTACGGGAATTAAACCTCACTTCGCTGGAAGACAGAAGAGTTAGGGGGGACATGATCACCACATTCAAGATTCTGAAGGGGATTGATAGGGTAGATAAAGACAGTCTATTTAACACAAGGGGAACACGCACAAGGGGACACAGGTGGAAACTGAGTGCCCAAATGAGCCACAGAGATATTAGAAAGAACTTTTTTAGTGTCAGAGTGGTTGACAAATGGAATGCATTAGGAAGTGATGTGGTGGAGGCTGACTCCATACACAGTTTCAAGTGTAGATATGACAGAGCCCGATAGGCTCAGGAATCTGTACACCTGTTGATTGACGGTTGAGAGGCGGGACCAAAGAGCCAGAGCTCAACCCCCGCAAACACAACTAGGTGAGTACAACTAGGTGAGTACACACACACACACACACACACACACACACATTCACCAAAGAGCCAAAGCTCAACCCCCGCAAGCACAAATAGGTGAGTACACACACACACACACACACACACACACACACACACACACACACACACACACACACACACACACACACCTCGTAACGTAACCGACCTCTCAACTAGGCTTTGGTCCCCCCTAATGAACAGATTACAAACTACTAGTTCCAGCTTATAAAAATCCACGTTTTCTGTGTATCGGCAGATTAAGCCGAGTGGTTGGGTGGGTTGGTAGGTTTCTGGTTGGGTTAGTACTTTGTACTTTGTGGCGAATCAAAGGAAGGTGTACTATATAAATGTATTATATTAGGCCTAAAATAGCGCGTTGTAGGCCTACGATTGCTAAGAGAGGTTAGGTCATTTATTTTTCCAATAAAATGGTTTCCGGTTTGTCCGAATTCAATAATACAAAAATGAACTTCCTGGTGGTCCTTCGCTACATATTGGTACCTTCAACCAAATAGTTACTATAAGTACTTAGTTACTTAGTTACTTAGTTACTTAAAAGTACTTATGTACTTTAATTTTAGGAGGCTAGGCTGTATTATCTGCATCTTGATAAGTAACAGAGTAGAGAAGTGAAATAGGTTGTGGAATGAGGAACTAGGTGAAAGTGGGTAATAAATGAGGAGGGTGGGAATGGTGCCCCAACCACTTGGGACAGTCGGGGATTGAACGCCAACCTGCAGGAAGCGAGACCGTCACTCTACCGTCCAGCCTAAGTGGTTGGACGGTAGAGATTAAATAAGGAATACAGAAGAGAATGGTTGTTAAAGAGATGAGATGAGTCTGGGAATGTAGTTGAGATGAGATGATGCTTGTTTGACCTGGGATAGGAGGGGGGGGGGAGGGAGGATAGGGTGATGACAGGAGGCTTGTGACGGAAATTAGAGATGTGGATGAAATTGGATAGGTTGGGGGGATAGACATGGATGGTGGTAGAGAGGTATGGGGGGGGGGGAAACAAGGAAAGTGGTGGGAAAGAACTTAAGAGGGAAATAATGGGCAAATCATGGGGGTGGTGGAGATAACAGGAATAGAGTAGTAGATTGTGAAATAATGGGAGACAAGAATAGCGTGGGAAAACGGCACTGAATAGTACAAAAAACCACTAAAGTTGAAAATGAAGAAACGAAAAGGGAGAATAAGAGAAAGTAAGAGAAAGTAAGAGAAAGTAAGAGTAGAAAGCCGTCAATTCTCCTCTCAGTAAAATGCAAAATATATATACCTTTACCATCACCTTCCGTCCAAACCTTTCCTTGACAAATCTCCCAAGGAAATTACGAATCCAATTAGGTCATTAGTTCGAGCTCATTAGACATAATGAGACTGCAACGCATTGCCAGAATCCTCGGTTCCTTCCCCTGATTGCTCTCTCCAGACTGTGATGATGGCAACCCAAGTTAGACTTTGATTGGCTCCGCCCTTAACGCTCCGAAAGTTACTGCCTCTTGTTGATCCCGTCTCGGGGTTTTTCTAACCGTTGTTTTCTGATCGACCTGAGTGGCCTGTCAGTCTGAATTACTCTCCCGGAAACTGTTTCCGTCACTCTGATCCACTTTTCTCATTCTGGCAACGTTGACATGACCGTCCCCTAGTTATAGGTGAAGTGTAATTATCACTGGTAATTTTTATGTAACATTATCAGATAAATAATATTTAAACTCCATGTCTGAAAATATTATCGAGATTTGGGGGGAATATATTGACTGGCACGGAATATCGCCCACTGACACCGGCTTTAATACTTTCACTAACCTGGGAAAGAAAATTAGTTTGAATACGGTAAACGTGATAGACGTACAAGAACTTGATAGATCGACTGGGCAATATACAAAAAGCTCGTTTTCGATATATTTTCACCTCTAATGACCTCTTAAATTACGATCGGTATATTACGATACTACCTAGGTAGTATCCTACCTAGGCAAGCCTAGCCTAGGTAGAATAGGTTGAATTGCCACCAAGCATTTATTAATTATATTACTCGATAACTAAGACGATGCAAGAGTTTATGTAAATGTTTTCTGTGTATATGTAAAATATTAAAAATGTGTATCAATATGAAACACAACATTCTGTACAAATGAACAAATGAACAACGGCCTTGGTGAGGATTAAACCAAAAGAATGAACATTCATACTTTCATACGTATTTGGTGTTCATGAACTATGGCGCTGACTCTTGTTTAATCACTGACATGATCGTTTGGCGATCACGTCACCTCGTCTTGGGAGGCGGCCAGCTAATTGACGTTTGACAGAAACCAGTCAAGGTTAGTCAACTCAGACGCCCTGCTGGGTTGACTGACATGCAGCTCCTGAGGACTGGCTAAGACGGCTCATGAAGAGTTATGGTGTTGTGTATTGTATCTTGTAACACTGTATTTTTTATAGTTGTTATCAGTTTCTAAGTCATTGAGTTGCAATTAGTGTTTCGTTTATGTTATTTTAATTTATATAAATTACGTGCACAAAGACAGTTGCACTGCAGGTGGTGAAGTAACTTTTATTTTGTTTTATTAAATTTAACTTTTGTTTTTAAGTTTGGCTTTGGAATTTCACCTGTTCCCCCATACGCACATTCATGCTCTTTAGGTTCAAACTTTTTGTTGTTTATGCTACGAACTGCAAACTATCAGCTGTGCATAACCACAATAACTCATTTAACGTAACTATATATATATATATATATATATATATATATATATATATATATATATATATATATAATATATATATATAATATTATATGACCGCACTACTGGCATTGTTTATCTTATAGTGTAACTTTCTTTTCTATGTTTCTATTTTCTTAGTATCATTATTAAGGAGACCAGGTTTCCAAAATTCATGGTAAAATAACTAGTTAATATTGAAGAGAAAGTAAATACTCTTCTTGGAATGGGGGGGGGGGGTTAGGGGGAAGAAAGAGAGACTATCCCGGGCACCGCCGGGTACCTCACCTGTGTGTGTGTGTGTGTGTGTGTGTGTGTGTGTGTGTGTGTGTGTGTGTGTGTGTGTGTGTGTGTGTGTGTGTAGCACGCTTGATTTGCCACAACGTTCAAAATACAGAGAGCTACACACACACAGTTGATTGACAGTTGGGACCAAAGAGCCAGAGCTCAACCCCCGCAAGCACAACTAGGCGAGTACACACACACACACACACATATAAATAACACATATTTACATGAAGCTTAATAACCTAACCGGTTTCAGTACCTGGCCCACAGGCCTAAATCCCCAAATACATGTCAATGCCAATATCGAACATTAATGTTTTGGAACGAAAACATACACTGGTTGGCTATTATCACCAGCGTTCTATCTCCTGTAGAGGCACCAGGGAGGGAGGGAGGGTGTCTACCATACCCCCAGGGTACTGAAGGCTGAGGTACACACGTCAGTGACTCGTAAAGCGATGCACGTGCATGCAGACCATAGACTCAGTCAGTCTATTTCTGGCCGAAATGACCTTAACACACACAAAAAAATAGTTGCAATCAGTCAGCCTCTTTGTGAATCGGTACATCACACACACCTCTGGGAATTGTACAGAGGAAACAATCATTCTGTGCTCTCTCTCGGAAGGGATTCTGGCTTTCGAGAATGAAGTTCACTTGTGGGCTGGCTGTTTACCAAACTGAGGACTGGGTGACATGCGCGCGCGAACGCACGCACCCATTTACGTGCACTCAAACAAGCACACACACACACAGTTGATTAACAGTTGAGTGGCGGGACCAAAGAGCCAGAGCTCAACTCCCGGAAGCACAACTAGGTGAGTATAACTAGGTGTGTAACACACACACACACACACACACACACACACACACACACACACACACACACACACACACACACACACTGAATGGACAGCGCTTGGGACTCGTAATATCAGGGTCCGGGTTTGATCCCGGCCGCCGGCGGAAACAGATGGGCAGAGTTTCTTTGACCCTGATGCCTCTGTTACCTAGCAGTAAATGGGTACCGAGGAGTTAGACAGCTGTTCCGGGCTGTTTCCTGGGTGTGTATGGGGGAAAAAAATTGGTAGTTAGTAACAGTTGATTGACAGTTGAGAGGCGGGCCGATAGAGCAGAGCTCAACCACGGCAAGCAAAACTAGGTGAATACAACTAGGTGAATAAACACACACAGGAGGCCTCACGGTTGAGTGGAGAGCGCTCGAGGGTCGTAGTCCTAATTAAGGGTCCGGGTTCGATTCCCAGCCGAGGCAGAAACAAATGGGCAGAGTTTATTTCACCTGATGCACCTGTTTACCTAGCAGTGAACAGGTACCTGGTAGTGTATTAGAAATAGTATATGACGTAGACATAGTAAGGGAAAGAATAGACCGGTTAGAAAGGCGGGTCCAAGAGCTAATATCTCGATTCTGCCACTCATGGCTTCTAGGAGGAGTACCCGGCGGTGCTCGGGGATAGTCTCTCTCTCCTCCCATTCCCTATTTCACCCCTCATTTCCCCTCCACATCATCCCTCTTTCCCCCCTAAACCCCCACCCAATTTCTCGCCCCAGGCATTCACACTCCCCACCCAAAAAAAACTGGGTAATGTGTTGTTATAGTGACCAGAATACGCCTGGGATATAGACGTATCTGGTAGCTTTCTCAAAACCCAAATGTCGAGTACACAATGTGTCAACTTTGTGAAAGAGAAAACATGCACTCACTTGAGCATTGTATTGTAGAATGTCCCATACTGACTGGCTTTCGCCCTCCTGGGCTGAGGTATGCTGTACTCTGTAACTACTCTATGAATATTGGAACACTTGATGATATAATGGATTTGTACCCAAGACTGAGTATGTAATGCATCAGTTATACAGTGTATGTGATGTAACTAATTATAACCTGAGCTTGTAAAAGCATCTTAATCACCTTCAGGGGTTAAGTGCTTAATGACACACTAGTTTCTATAGCAACTATCTTACCACATTACATTAGGAGAGACAGATTATATATATATATATATATATATATATATATATATATATATATATATATATATATATATAGTATACATGAATATATATATATATATATATATATATATATATATATATATATATATATATATATATATATATATATATACATATATAAATATATATATATATATATGTCGTACCTAGTAGCCAGAACGCACTTCTCATCCTACTATGCAAGGCCCGATTTGCCTAATAAGCCAAGTTTTCATGAATTAATTGCTTTTCGACTACCTAACCTACCTAACCTAACCTAACTTTTTTGGCTACATAACCCAACCTTACCTATAAAGATAGGTTAGGTTAGGTTAGGTAGGGTTGGTTAGGTTCGGTCATATATCTACGTTAATTTTAACTTCAATAAAAAAAAATTGACCATGTATAATGAAATGGGTAGCTTTATCATTTCATAAGAAAAAAATTAGAGAAAATATATTAATTCAGGAAAACTTGGCTTATTAGGCAAATCGGGCCTTGTATAGTAGGCCGAGAAGTGCGTTCTGGCTACTAGGTACGACATATATATATATATATATATATGCGGAAAATCCACAGAGAAATATGAAATGAGGTGAACGTTTCGGCTTTGTTAAAGCCTTTGTCAACACCAGACTGACTGAGTCAGTCAGTCAGTCTGGTGTTGACAAAGGCTTTAACAAAGCCGAAACGTTCACCTCATTTCATATTTCTCTGTGGATTTTCCGCATAAAATGATCAGTGTTTTGTGATCGTCAATTGCATATATATATATATATATATAGTATACATGAATATATATATATATATATATATATATATATATATGTCGTACCTAGTAGCCAGAACGCACTTCTCAGCCTACTATGCAAGGCTCAATTTGCCTAATAAGCCAAGTTTTCATGAATTAATTGTTTTTCGACTACCTAACCTACCTAACCTAACCTAACCTAACTTTTTCGGCCACCTAACCTAACCTAACCTATTAAGATAGGTTAGGTTAGGTTAGGTAGGGTTGGTTAGGTTCGGTCATATATCTACGTTAATTTTAACTCCAATAAAAACAAATTGACTTCATACACAATGAAATGGGTAGCTTTATCATTTCATAAGAAAAAAAATAGAGAAAATATACTAATTCATGAAAACTTGGCTTATTAGGCAAATCGGGCCTTGCATAGTAGGCTGAGAAGTGAGTTCTGGCTACTAGGTACGACATATATATATATATATATATATATATATATATGTCGTACCTAGTAGCCAGAATGCACTTCTCGGCCTACTATGCAAGGCCCGATTTGCCTAATAAGCCAAGTTTTCATGAATTAATATACTTTCTCTAATTTTTTTCTTATGAAATGATAAAGCTACCCATTTCATTATGTATGAGGTCAATTTTTTTTTATTGGAGTTAAAATTAACGTAGATATATGACCGAACCTAACCAATCATACCTAACCTAACCTAACCTATCTTTATAGGTTAGGTTATGTTAGGTAGCCTAAAAAGTTAGGTTAGGTTAGGTTAGGTAGTCGAAAAACAATTATTTCATGAAAACTTGGCTTATTAGTCAAATCGGGCCTTGCATAGTAGGCCGAGAAGTGCGTTCTGGCTACTAGGTACGACATATATATATATATATATATATATATATATATATATATATATATATATATATTGGTGAGGGAGGGAACTGTGTATGGTGATGGACCTGTATATGGTGCTTTCCCCCTTACTCCTCCCCCCATCACAGCATCCCCCATACATCTCCCCCATCACCACCTTCCCTCGGGAGGGATGGGGTCGACACGTCTTCAAGGCGTGGAACAAAACATGACACCAGTCGCGACTCGAAGGCGATAAGAAATGCCTGCCAAATACACTACTTTACGCGGTTCCTGGTGGAGACTTTTGAGCAGTGGGGTCTCCCTTGGATGTGTGTGTGTGCGCGTCCGCAGCCTCCTTCAGGGCCGAACTTTATGTCCGCACTGGGCAAGGAAATTGCCCATAACGCTGTGAATGATAGTGAATGGCTGGCCAGCAAATTTTATGGTGACGAGAAGTGGTACCTATAACAAGAGTCTTGGGCAGGGGGGATGTGCCTGAAGCAGATGCAGGACAGGACAGGTTGCAGGGGGGGCATTCTCTCTCTTCCCTGTTGGCACATCCCAACAGGGGAAAGAGAGGTCTTCGTTGTTGGCAATGTTGGCAATGGCAACATGTTTAGATATGCTGACCAGAAGTGCATGGCACGGCCTATAGTGCCGTGTTCTTCTGGTCAAACTGGCTGTTGGGTCATGCTCTGATACTCGAATGGTCTGGTTCAACATGGTCATTTGGGAGTTACATTTACGGGGAACTTTGCAATTCCGGGGATCATGACCTGTTTGACAACCCGGCTGACCTTTACACAAGTTACATGCTCCTCGGCGGTCAAGGACCTTCCAACCATTCTCCTCTTTGACATGTGACATATGAAGATATTAGATAAATCTATTTTAATCTAAAATCGATTATTTTTCATTTCAAGGGCCTTATCCTTCACAGTTACTTCAATAAATACATTCTAATTACAGGCGATGAGTTACAATAACGTGGCTGAAGTAGTTTGACCAGACCACACACTAGAAAGTGAAGGGACGACGACGTTTCGGTCCGTCCTGGACCATTCACAAGTCGATTGCATTCTCACAATCAACTTGAAATGGTCCTAGGACGGACCGAAACGTCGTCGTCCCTTCACCTTCTAGTGTGTGGTCTGGTCATACATTATAATTTATTGTTCTCAAGATATCTATGTTATTTGACTTGATATATGGATATCAGCGTCTAGAACGTTTAAGAAACACAGCTTAGTCTTCAGTTGTAATTGATGCAGATGTATTTTGTAGGTAATTAATGAAACTAGTCTCAGTTAAGCTGAAAATTTAGATGAAGTGTTTTGGTTTTGTTCGTTTAGGAAACTTTTAATGGTTGGAAGGGAATACAGCACGTCTCGTTTAATAGCTTCCGACTGTCAGATAAATTAGAGAGAATAACAACTTTTGCCCACTTGAATAGTTTACATTCTATACGTAGGGATAGTAAACTCTCTGGTTCTTTGTTTACATGATGGGATACTGAATTTGCGGATTTTTTTCAGCAGATTTCTGGAGATTACTGAATATTTCATCGTGTTGAGAAGCACTCTGGTCCACGTTTCAACATTCTTAAGATTTGGGTCTCTAAAAGCCTTTATGGATATCTTTTGGAAGCTGCATGCAGTCTCCCTTTTAAAGATTTTGATCGTGAGAGATGTTTTTAGGAACTATGAGCTTGTTTCAAGTGATTCAAAGTGTGCTTCATACCATATATACATCCGGGTTTTTAACCTTTTATGTTGCCCCTTCTACTCTTCATGTCTGTGCTTTCTACAGTTTCAAGAGTTAGATTTTTCGAGTGATCAATATCAAGGATGTGTAGGTGAGGTTGAACCTGATGGTGTGGGTGTATTATCACCTGAGTATGATGTGTTGGAGTCTTTTTTGTATACAGATATTTCAGGCTGTTAAATCTAACAGTTTGTCTTTTTACTGTATTTTCTATCTTTTTAGCAAAGCGTCTCGTCATGCCAATCCACGTTACTAAATATTAGTAGTCTGCAAAAGAATTCAGCTCGTTGTGTTGGATGATATAGATTTGTGGGAAGTATCTTGCATAGTAGAGGGTTTAAGACTTTACTGTACACATCTTATGTTCCAGCTGTTTACTAAGGATCACCTGATATGAGGACAACATTATAGGTTTAGGTGATTATATCAACTTCTGGTAGTTTGGCCTTAAAAAAAAAGAAGTTTGCATCACAATTATGAACCTTGGAAAGTGCTGTTGTTTTGAGTCTTGCACTGGAATAGGTTTCCTTGGAATCGAATTCTGACTTTTCTGTCTGTTGGGTAAACATAGATTCAGCTGAATAAGGTAATCTTCAAACCCTATTTAAATAACATGTAGAGGGTAGCAAATGAGTTTACTAATTCAAATGCTTTATATTTTTGTCTAGAATGAATCGTAGTTTTAAGTTAACAAAATTTTTAGCAAAGCAGTTGGCTATCCTTATTCCTCTCTTAAATCATAATATGTTGGGATAGCTATTTTCATGATATTTTTTATTTATTAGAAAGTTGGTAAATAAATGTTTATTTTTCTTTGCTGAAGTTTAGGTTAAGAAGAGTACTGTTGCAATGTTTCGCAACAGGTTCATTCACTCTCGCTTCAAACAGGATTAATACTGCATAGTTGCAACTACTGTATATGTCTGCAATTTGAAAGCTTTCTCTCCCACGTCTCGCTTGATATCATAACACTGTTATACTCAGAACATTCTCAATCACGATATTCATAAGCCCCCAATTGTTGCTGGGTGACCAGTGGCGAATGAAGAACTAACAGAATTGTCCCACTTATCCCAAGATTCTACTCTACCATCTCTCACTGACGAAGCCAGTTTGGTACCCCACGGTACCCACTTTACCACAGGACCTCATTCATAGGGTTACAAACCCTATTTCATGTTTCGTGACTCCCAAATTTCTAACGTAAAACGAGAAAAAATAGTCTTGGTATTAATAGAAGTAATTATTCCAAAATGTTACTGCACCAGACTTTAGGTCTCAAAAGACCGAGATTTCAAGAGAGGTCAAAACTGTTCTCGGCATCGATCTCCAATACTCTCTCCTCAGTGCATAAAATCCTCGCCGGCTGCAGCTAAACACGACCCCGGCGGATACAAGACTTCTTAGATTCAGCGTCAAGAATTATTTCTTACTCTTAATACATTTTATGCAATTATACATAAATATACACCCCCCCCCACACACACAGACACACACACACACACACACACACACACACACACACACACACACACACACACACACACACACACACACACACACACACACACACACACACAGACACACACACACACACACACACACACAGGAGCCTCGCGGGTGATTTATATATGAAGTATATCATAAATATGCTTGGGTAAAATGGCAGTAGTCACTTCAACACTCTACGGACAACGCGATCCCGATTTCATTTCAAATGTCATGAAAATCGCAAGGGAGTACTCAATTAGAGTTGTACTCACCTAGTTGTCCTTGCGGGGGTTGAGCTTCGACTCTTTGCTCTCGCCTCTCAACTGTCGATGAACTGGTGTATAGGTTCCTCAGACTACTGGGTTCTCATATATACATTTGAATGTGTGTATGGAGTATGGATGTGTGTATGCCTCCACCACATCACTTCCTAGTGCCTTCCATTGGTTAACTACTTTGACACTGAAAAAGTTCTTCCTAATGTCTCTGTGGCTCATTTGAGTACTAAGACTCCACCTGTGTTCCAAAGGGACACAGGTGTAAACCTGTGCAGTATTTCTAGGAGTGGAAACCTTGGAGTGGGTGTCTTGTTACAAGCTATATTTCGTAAAGCATTTGACTTAGGTCTACGCTGACCAATCTTTGTCTATCCATTAACGCACACCATTACCCTACAAATTTAAGAGAGTCTAGACCCAAGGATTCTGGGCCCTCTGCAGCTCTTATTATTATTACTATCCCCTCTACTACACCTTACTTTGCTCCTCAGCTCTCTCTTGCCTATTTATTGCCTGTCTCTACCTCCTCATCACAATCGACTTGAGAATGCTCCAGGACGGACCGAAACGTCGTCGTCGTCCCTTCACCTTCTAGTGTGTGGTCTGGTCAACATACTTATAGCCACGTTATTGTGACTCATCCGGCCTTGCTTTGAATCAGAATCAGAGCTTTGGTTACATCTATCAGAGACAAGAGTTCTTCCCCCATACACAACACTACGACCAAAACAAAATCGTGCGACATCTGTCTTTTGGAGCAGTAGGCTGACGGTAATGTCGTTATAACCAAGTATGCGACCTAACGAGAATGTCGTTATACCCAAGTATGCGGGCAAACGAGAGGCAGTAATACCCTCTTCTCTCACACACAATGCACACACCAGTGTGCTGTGGGAAGGAAGTTGTTAGAAGCAGCTGTTGACCGCCTTCAAGATCGAGGCATTTTAAGTAAGGCACTAATTGGGCCCTTGAGATACTGTTGACCCGCGAAGAATAGTTCATATATATTTTCCACCAAATTCCGTTTGCAGGTATGTTAGTAATTATTTGCATTAAGCTAGAGTTTTATGCGAGTAACAAACGTTTTATTTTCTGTGATCAGTTTGTGTTTTTTTTTCTAAATATCTTATCCGTGTGAGGAGAGGGAATTATCAGGGGAAAGCGACAAGCCATTACGACTCTCTCTCTCTCTCTCTCTCTCTCTCTCTCTCTCTCTCTCTCTCTCTCTATATATATATATATATATATATATATATATATATATATATATATATATATATATATATATATATTATATATATATATATATATATATATATATATATATATATATATTATATATATATATATATATATATATATATATATATATATATATATATATATATATAATATAGCACTTGGAAGGGATCTGGATAAGGATTTGGGATGGAACGGGGGAGTTGGGAAGGAATGGTGCTTAACCACTTGGACGGTCGGGGTATTGAACGCCGACCTGCATGTAGCCAGACCGTCGCTCTACCGTTCAGCCCAAGTGGGTTGAGATTTTCCCGTGTGAGTGAGACATTGAACCCAAGACTCTTATCTGTGACGTGTATGGCACACGGTCTTTCATTAACGGGGTTTTTGTCAAGGTACTTGTATGACAATATACTCGTTAGTTAGTGTGTTGTTACTCTGTCATTACCACCTGACTCTCTCTCCTCTCGACCCAGCACAGTGCTGCTTGAGTTTATGGTGGGGGGTCATCCTATCTTCAGCACTCATGGCGGGGGTCATCCTATCTTCAGCACTCATGGTGGGGGGTCATCCTATCTTCAGCACTCATGGTGGAGGTCATCCTATCTTCAGCACTCATGGCGGGGGTCATCCTATCTTCAGCACTCATGGTGGGGGTCATCCTATCTTCAGCACTCATGGTGGGGGTCACCCTATCTTCAGCACTCATGGTGGAGGTCATCCTATCTTCAGCACTCATGGTGGGGGGTCATCCTATCTTCAGCACTCATGGTGGAGGTCATCCTATCTTCAGCACTCATGGTGGAGGTCATCCTATCTTCAGCACTCATGGTGGGGGTCGTCCTATCTTCAACATTCATGGTGTGAACCATCCAATCTTATCTTGAGGTTATCTTGAGATGATTTCAGGGCTTTAGTGTCCCCGCGGCCCGGTCCTCGACCAGGTCTCCACCCCCAGGAAGCAGCCCGTGACAGCTGACTAACACCCAGGTACCTATTTTACTTACTGCTAGGTAACAGGGGCATAGGGTGAAAGAAACTCTGCCCATTGTTTCTCGCCGGCGCCTGGGATCGAACACAGGATCACAAGTCCAGCGTGCTGTCCGCTCGGCCGACCGGCTCCCCTTATGTTCTTTAATAGGTTAACATAGTCTCAGATGGCCATCCCATCTGAAACTACTTTTTTAATCTGAATCTTGCTGTTTGTGCATTGTTAGGCGTCTTTAAATAGATGTTGTCTTGCCTATATATATTGAATTCATCAGCGATGACATTCCCCAGGTGGGCATTTGAAGATACAGATGTTAGTTAGCCAAACAAAACCCCTATTTTAAAGGGTTTTATTTGATTTTAGGATAGCTGTTCAGGAGCAATTTGGCAGTCTTCTTGCTCACTATAATATTACTTTAATCTTCTGGTTGGTGTCGGTAAGGGTCGCATTTCTGTCAGTAATGTTTCTCACTACCCTCTATTCCTTTACGTGTGTTGTGAAGAAGTTCCAGTTGAATATTTTAATCGTAGGCACCGATGCTAAGTCGCATAATAGACAAAAACTCAGGACGCAAAAAGATTAAAAATTATTGAAGCCATTCATATAAAAGCCGAACAAGCCACCATAAATACCCAAATAACGGAACTATTCACTCTACCCACCTTACCCTGAGGTTACCTTGAGGTGCTTCCGGGGCTTAGCGTCCCCGCGGCCCGGTCGTCGACCAGGCCTCCTGGTTGCTGGACTGATCAACCAGGCTGTTGGACGCGGCTGCTCGCAGCCTGACGTATGAGTCACAGCCTGGTTGATCAGGTATCCTTTGGAGGTGTTTATTAAGTGAGAGTAAGAACAAGACAGGAACACGAATATGACAACGTTAACGACTCTGCTCAAAACGCAATGCCCACTACACCTGATAATATTTCTATGTGCTTCCTCCCTTGTTTCCACTGTATTCGTTCATTTACGATCATTTACGTTCCCTATTCGCCCCTCATTTATGCCCTATTCTTCCCCTCCTTTACGCCGTACTCCTCACCTATTTGTATTATGAACCTGACCCCTTCTTCCCTAATGGTATAAATCCAATACGCCCAGTACAGTCTCAGTTCCAGTGTCAGCCCCGCTCCTGTGCCACTACGGGATCACCATAGCCCGTGCTACTTGGAACTTTTGTTCCGAGTAGCTGAATCTAAAACTACAACAACGTTCAAAAACAATTGCATGCTTTGATTGTCTGCTTTTAGACTTAAATTGGCCGTAGCTAATGTTACCAGCCACAGAAAAGCCATACACGAACCGGAACACACACACACACACACACACACACACACACACACACACACACACACACACACACACACACACTAGGGGTAACCTAACATTCATATCAGAGGGGCCCTCAACCCTTCGCTAAAGGCAGCCCCCATCTCCTGGTCTTCCTCCTCCTCCTTATCAAACATCCTCTCCACCTTAATATCCCCTCAATCACCACAGCTAAACATTCCTCAAAGGCCCGGGACCAGTCACCCGCATCTCTCCCCGATACACTTGACTGGGAAGGCCGACCCCCCTTCTGAGGCTCTCGGTATGTCCTCGTTCACTCCCTGCTGGCTATGTCCTCGCTCACTCCCTGCTGGCTATGTCCTCGCTCACTCCCTGCTGGCTATGTCCTCGTTCACTCCCTGCTGGCTATGTCCTCGCTCACTCCCTGCTGGCTATGTCCTCGCTCGCTATACCTGCTGGCTATGTCCTCGACATCGCCGCCTGCTATCGTTTTAAAAACAATAAATGAAAGATAGCCAGTTTACAGCGAAAGTAATATATATAGTTCCTTTCATCTTCAGATCTTTCTCGCTATCCGCACCATAAACAGAACCTTGTACTCCACTCGCCTCCCCAGAGCCATGCTACACACTCTCGCATGTCCTCGAGGCTGTATCTTCTACATCCACCAGACTCGTGGAGTCAATATATCTTGCTGTGTGTCGTGAGGTTACAAGTCGCACCTTCCTCATGCTTGCTCTCCCACCAGGGTCCTCCGTCAGGAGTTTTACAGTTGGCCCATCATCAACTGCCCTGCAGATTTGCTTTGTATCAGAACATCTCAACCCACTTCTTCTACACAGACAGGTTCCCTTTGTCGCTCTTCAGATCAATTCGTTCAATTTGGATGACATAGCGCCCCCTTTATCAACTCGGCTTAACTCTCTCTGTCATAACATACGGGTATAATAAGGGTTGGATTAGCATTAGGGGGCTCTCCAGGTTCGGCCCTAAAACATGTTCACCTCTTGGTATGTTAGCAAGATTCGTCTGCAAACACTTGTCAGTGTTTGCAGACGAAGTCAACCGTAACACAAGAATAACAACGGGTGGCGACTGTTATACACCAGAGTATAATTTGTTCAGGGCATCGGGAGTGGTCCAGAACCAGGTTGCTGCCAGCATTTAGCTCATGTGATCGAAAGGCGATGGGACGGGGGAAGTTAGACACTGGGCAGTCAAGTACATCTGATGACTAGACTTCGATCTGAAAGTATATTCCAAGCAACTCATTAGGAGAGATTTCCAAAGCGTGACACTGGCATATCAGTACCGTCTCCAGAAACCTGAACAATACCTGATTCAGAATACTTTCCGTCACCTAACAGCAATAACAGAGTATAGTTCACCATTTTCGAGGTGAAGGGGCATGAGCTACTAGGCACGGCTGCAGAAAACCGATATCACGGTCATTTAAAAGCTCAGGACACGGGAGGAGCTAATAATAGTGAATTGAAAATACTTCAGAGTGTAGACCTGGTTGACAATGACAGACTTTTCTAAATGGGAGGGACGAGAACCAGGGCACAAAGACGGCGAATACACGTATCCGAGAGAGAGAGAGAGATAAGCAACAGAACGAGCTAGGAAGAGATGGCTGAAACCGACTCAAAAATCCACAAAGGTGTGACGATACAGCTCAACAATGCCAGCAGCAGACCCTAAGGTCAAAAGAGGGCGGACTCAGTAGCTTGAGCGCGATCGTAGGTCGGTCCCTACGGCAACCTTCCTCCCATCTCTGGCCTTCCAAACCCTGGCTCTAAATATTGGGCGGTGGGAGCAGCGGTCGCCAGCAGCAGCAGCAGCAGCAGCTGTATCGCCGCCTTCAGCTTTAAGTCATCTCCTGCCCCCCAGCGTTCACTAAACACAGCCGCTCATGCCTGCCCTCTCCTGACTCCTCCTCCCACCCCCACCGATCCTACCACTGTGGGGGAAAATAACTCACCATTTGGAGTTTCACTTCTCACGAACTTTCAGGTCTGTTCGTGCCTAAAATTCGATCATTCTGAACCCCCTTTGGAAGGCAGGATTGTTTAAACCATCATGGCAAGGAAGGGGGAAAGTTATGGCTGACACTTAGCTGTTCATTTCATCTTAAACATGATCAGGTAACATTAGAACGAGTGCATATATCACAGTTCCCCCTATGAATAATAAAATCCATAAAAAACTGAAGCTATGTTAAAGATAGCCATCAGATTGCCTTTAAATTCCATACAAACCCAACAAGAACCATCACCTACGTACACTTTGATGCCATACAAGCAGCTATGTATTACGGCGACTCAGAAGAGGATTTCCCTAAGTTTTAATTGTAATCCCGAGAATCTGAGAAGTCCCTTGGTGACATCCTAGTCTTACTCTGCGCTCTGTGGTGTCACAAAGCGCAGAGTCTCCTGTGTGTGTCTCTTCATGCAGGTCGGTGTTCAATCCCCGGCCGTCCAAGTGGTTGGACACCATTCCTTGCCCCCGTCCCATCCCAGATCCTTATCCAGACCCCTTCCAAGTGCTATATAGTTGTAATGGCTTGGTGCTTTATCCTTAGAGTTCCCCTTCCCTTCCTCTGTATACAAGCGACCTCGCAAGTCACTACTACCTAGCATCTATCCCTTTGAAACAACTGATCAAATCGGATTTTCGACTTATCAGGGACCTAAGTTCAAAGACATCCCTGTGATCCAGCTGGAGATGCAACACGGGCAGTGATTAAGAAACAAAACTGTAGGATGCACTCCCAAAGAAAGGTAACCTCCTTTCTGATACTTTAAAGAAGTTTAAAACCACTGGGATACGTAGACCCAGTAACCATAAGGATTCAGACACAGCGGAATTAGAAGCGCCAAATAAGCTGGAATGATATTCTGCCTCAGAGCATCTTGGATGGTTTGGAAAGGGAAGAAAATCTATCTTATGAGGAGAAAACGCTTCACCACTGTCACTGTATATAGCACATGAATACAAGAAGACAAGAGGTGGGTTATGAGGACAAAGTTCAAGTTCGATAACCAGCTGATTGGACCATTGAGGATCGAACGTAGAACTGCAAGAAGAGAAGCCGTTGCTGTACCGACCAGTTATAAGTTGCTCGTTTGAGGGAAAGAGGATCTTATTTGATCAGACTCTGGCTAATATTCGCTTAAAATTCCCTATAACCACCATTAGAACTTTATTAACCTCATTAGAACTTTTGAACGTGCACATATTCGACGACTCATCACAGAAAGCACACTGCGTTGATGAGCACATGACAACGGAAATACAGGCTCTACCACACAATCACGTTCTGTGGTTTATTGTGCAATAAATCACCGAACTATATGTTTAACAGATCTCAAACCCTGTCCATGGCGGACAGAAGAAAATGCATATTTTCTGATTAGCATTGCAAAGGTGTGGCTACATCTGTGGTAGAAAAAATCAATAAAAAACAATTCACAAGGGAAAATGGCATTCAAATCTGCACTTTCCTAGAAATACAACTTAATATGATTCTAGTTGACAATATTAAGTACATGCATGTTGCCATCAAAGACAACGGAGCAGATCTTGCTTTTCAACTGTGGTAATATGAGTTGTCATGGTTGTTGAATACAACATGACACCCCCCAAATAGAAACCTGAAGTGTTCGAAACACTCAAACCGTTTCGTGTTTGACAGTGAGTTCTGATCAGTTTTATAATGTGAAAGATATTCAACTCACAAATATTGACGCTGATCTTATTATTATTCAGAGCCTCTTATCACTACGATATATACAGTACAAGTTCTCTGATCCACTGAACATATGGATCAGACGAACACAAAGTTAACCACATGGAAAAAGACTAAAATTCTCATTTAAACTATCTGTTAACCCAGGTTTCACCATTTATCTGAAATATATATAGCTTTGTGGAGATTGCATTCAACATGCCCCTGATTAGATTCCCGGGACGTTAACTCATTCATGAGGAAGCAACAGACATCCTGTGTTATTTAAGACATTAATCCTGTTAACAGGGAAGGAAAACGGTAAAGTCAATTCGTAAGAGCATAACACAAAGACATAACGATGCGAGCCTCTGAACCCCGAACAACCTCCACTGAAAGGGTGGTCGAGCTTGCACCCTTCAGAGCGATGGGGGATAGACTACAGTGAAACAATCACCCTAACAGCTTCGGTAAACTGCTACAATTAGCAACATTACTCAACAGTGCCAGAGGTGGGGGGGGGGGTAGGGATGGAAGGAATGAATACAGTGAAACGTATATTCTATTTCTCTGTGAATCACACACATTAATTTTAGTCCTCAACTGTGTTTCAAGACTAAAGTATACTTGCTGGTTGGTCAATAAGCTGTTGTGGTGGTCTAATTAACCCTCCCGCTGTTGAGAGGCCTTAAGCCTAATAACAAACTAAACAATGCCAACAGTTTCAGTCAACGATTTCATTTATGAAATCAATTATATTTAAATGCATCATTAACGTCAGACTTATCAGTTTTCACAAAAGACCGTAAGAATGACGGAAACTGCAGTAGGTATCTTGACCCACACTTTGCAGCTCCTTTTTATATCCACCCAAACCCATTAATACATGTCTGACCTGCGCTTGAAACACTCCAGCGATCCCACATCTATTATGTTACACGGTAGTTTGTTCTATAGATCAACTTCCCTGTTTCCAGACCAGGTCTTTCCTGAAGTACCTAACTTGACTAAGAGTATAAACAAATACTGCCACTCTGTACCCTCTATTTTTAATATTTGTTTACAATCAACACTAAAAAACTGTTGAAAGCTGAAAGCAGCTTTACTGCGTGCACATACATGCTATAGAAATGCTTATACATGCTATAGAAATGCTTATACATGCTATAGAAATGCTTATACATGCTATAGAAATGCTTATACATGCTATAGAAATGCTGCCTTGACTGTGGCAATCCGTGTTGTGCGACCATTAATGTCATCCACCAACAGTTGTTCCCCTCAACCCAACACTGTTTTACATGTTCAAGACACGCGAGTGTCTGCAGGATAAGTGACAGCACCTCGGAGAAACTGCATTGTTACATTCTCTTAATAATGTCTGGAGGAGGTTGGAGGCCAGACGCTTGGGGCTAGCCTCACCCAACTTTGCAGGGGGAATGGTATGGGGAACGGGACAGACGTAGGCTGGTCAGGGTCGGTCCTATTTAAAATGTGGGAGATGGGAGGGAAGAGAGATAGAGAGAGAGAGGGACAAAACAGAAGGGGGAATGTGTGGGGGGGGGGGGGAAGAGGGAGCAGGAAAGACGGGAGGGTGTTGAGTAGGGGCAGAGTTGAACTGTCCCGGGAACTGCCGGGTGCTCCTTCTAGTGTTCTATACAGTAAACAAACATGTTGTGTAGGAAAGGTGATGTAGTCATGCACAATATTTAGGAACTTTAAGTTATGACTGTAAAATTAAAACTCTACTACAAGCAGCTTTCTCACGTGTTGATTCAGCTGATGTAGGGGAGTTCCTCCCCTTACCAACAACATCTTGCAGACGTTACACACAGAAATCACAATAGCTTGATGTATCAAATGAACAAATCCACAAGGGACGATTAAGGGGCGTCTGAGATCTTTTCAGATGAGATCTGGACGGAGGTTCGAACCCTCATTACGGCCCTTGTAGATGTGTTCATCTTGTAGACGTCTTTTCCATTCACCAATAGTGAATTCTAAATATAGACTCTCAAACAATCACTTTCAAAATGAATGAAATGTCATTCAGTTTAATAACAAATCGTGTATGAATTTGTTGTCCAGAGATGGTTGAAGTCTAATTGACAACAATTAGCAATACAGTGTTAGATAAAAGTAGTAGGTAATGATAAGGACAAGGGCTATTAGGCCTATGACCCCCGATCATTAAATTTGTATTTACTTATCTGTGTATTTCACTTCATGACTTTGATATAAAATAATTTCCTCATGAATTCAAACTTTGAATCACTCGAATGACTTGAGATGATGATTTGAATTTATGATTTGAATACTTGGTCAGAGAATGACAGTGCGAAGGAGGAATCTTTTGATATAACTCACGAGTGACATGATTTATGTATACTCGTGAATCATGAGTGTATTCTTTGCAGGCACATGTATACTTATGTTTCAAGTGTATAGTTTGCAACATATTTCATAAAGATAAGGTTACCGGCACGTTCACTCGTGGTATTTTATCCACTGTATTGAATTCCATGATAAATAGTTTATTCACAAAAGTCCTCTGACCAATGGGGATTCGAACCCACGGTACTCTTGATCATCGCGATGCCTTCAATTGCCAGCCACTGTAAGCTCTAGTTATCCTCGCAGGAGTTTTATTTGGGAAAGACTAAATGTTTGTATAAATACGGCTAAGTAGAAGCAAAACAAAAGCTTGACTTTTATTATTTGGTCAGAAATTGTGCAGTTATGTTTTTGTTGAATGTAATGTTATCCAAAAGTATTTTTCTTTTTATTTGTTATCACATTATTGTATTCACCTAGTTGTAGTGTGTGTGTGTGTGTGTGTATGTGTGTGTGTGTGTGTGTGTGTGTGTGTGTGTGTGTGTGTGTGTGTGTGTGTGTGTGTGTGTGTGTGTGTGTGCAGGGCAGGCGATGAGTCACAATAACGTGGCTAAAGTATGTTGACCAGACAACACACTAGAAGGTGAAGGGACGACGACGTTTCGGTCCCTCCTGGACCATTCTCAAGTCGATTGTGTGTGTGTGTGTGTGTGTGTGTGTGTGTGTGTGTGTGTGTGTGTGTGTGTGTGTGTGTGTGTGTGTGTGTGTGAGTAATGTCGTGCCTAATAGCCAGATCCGCACTTCTTGGCCTAGTATGCAAAATCTGATGTGCCTACCAGACAGAATGATTTTTGTTATTTTCAAATATTTCTTTCCAGATTAGTTCTTTTCTAACAATAATATTCTATTATATTATGAACATGAATTACTGACTTAGTTTTGTTTGGTTAGGTTAGGATAGGTTAGGTAGGTTAGGTTAGGTTAGGTTAGGTTAGGTAGGTTAGGTTAGGTTAGGTTAGGTAGGTTAGGTTAGGTTTGAACAAATTTCTAGATTAATTTTGACTCAAAAGACACATAAATGCAATCACATATAATACAATGAAAACTTTAGCATTTCATTAGAATTTTTATTTGTCTGAAAAATTAAATATTTCACGAAAATTCGGCTAGTTAAGCAACTCTGGCTATTAGGTACTACACACCCCCCCTTCCCCTTCACGGCACCCTTCACCCCTTAGGAGATCGTGAGGATGAGTAATAACCCACTCACTCTAAACATGTCTTAATCCCATGTTTCTTACGACTCACGCGCTGTTACGGCTAATGGTCGATATTAACTGTTGCATCGCTTGTTAAGCGTGTAACTATAAAGGTCTCGTAATTCGTGCCTCGCTGACTTTGATCACTTCGTTACCTCGAGTTAACGTACTCTAAAAGTTTATATACACCGAACGCCAGAGAGAGTTGACCAACACTTTTCGTGTGATATTTTTCGTATTTCGATATCCCCACCTGTTATCTTTGATGTATCCTCGATATCGTGCAGCTTTTAAGAAACGGAGTAATAGGTAAAAAATGAAGTAATTGGTTAATAGGTAATTAAATAGGTAATTTCACTCGCATAAGTAATATATATTCAATTTCAAAATTTAGGTTACCTTGTGCCCTTAACAGCGATCATTAACCTACGGTTGAAAATGGAATATTATTTTAAATTAAGGGCTGAATATTATTTTAAATTAAGGGCTGAATATTATTTTAAATTAAGGGCTGAATATTATTTTAAATTAAGGGCTGAATATTATTTTAAATTAAGGGCTGAATATTATTTTAAATTAAGGGCTGAATATTATTTTAAATTAAGGGCTGAATATTATTTTAAATTAAGGGTTGAATATTATTTTAAGGGCTGACCATTAAGTTGGGGACTCCCGTGTAAAAATACAAGAACAAGTGCTGAAAATTCTGAAATCAATTATGCTCTCGGGAATTTTTTTTAATCAGGAATGAAAATACTGCAATATTTGCTGAATGTTTTAATAAAAATGCAATCTTTTGAACGTTTAAAATGTTAACATACAATTAACATTTAATTTTCTACACTGTTACAGATTTCTATATGAATTCTTTCAGTGGAACATTTAGCAAAAGTGGACTTAATTTAACACGTAGAAATTTATTTTTTTGGAAAGATGAACTAATTTGGTTTGGTGTTGGGCTTTAATTCTGTTTTTGATAGGCCTAAAGTAACCTTTCGTCGTATATATCGAGGAATGGAATACACGTTGCTTTACGTATATCCGTGGATATACGCACAGGAAAGTGTGTGTGTATATCCCATGAACCATCTCAGTGTGTGTTAGTGAGTATGTATATATGTCTATATATACATATATATATATATGTTCATTATATATATAAGATATATATATTCATATATATATATCTTATATATATAAGAATGGAGGCCAAACGCTTTGGGCGTTTGGCCTCCAAACGTTCTTACACGTGGAGATTAGCACGTGGAGGAATACCTCCCCCTCCTTCCCCCCCCCCTCACCTTGGAGCGATATCCCTCCCTCTCTCACCCCTCACCTGGAAGCGATATCCCTCCCTCGCTCACCCGTCACCTGGAAGCGATATCGCGCCCCCTCTCTCCCAACACGCTCTGATTTTTAGTTCATCAGTTTTAGACCTTTTTTTTCAGAAAACCAATTTCAGAGAAGAAAATCGGTTGCCACTTTGTAAACAATGTACAGATTTTCTTTTTCTTTTACTGTAATATGGGCGATTTCGACATAGATTCTCTTGTTCAAAATGTGGAGGTGCACAGAAAACATTTTGGGACAAAGTATACATTTTGATTTCTATTTTCATCTGGTCAGTCTTAACATGGCGTCTTATTTAACAAATTTATCATAGGAATGTCAGATTAATTGGTCGTTTCTTGAAGGTTAATCAATTTATTAAAGAAGAAAAAATGCAAATTCACAGCTCACGAAAAGAGCAATTATTCCTAACCTAAAATTATCATATAATTATTATTATAATAATTTTAAATATTCATAAAAATTACTTACGAATTCTCCACTGTATCAAATGTAAGTACCAAATGTATATTATATAAAGCCACTAATACACAGAACGGTCCAGGCATTCAAAGACGCTTATAGTGTTCCAGACGTTATAAACCTCTGCAGATTAGTGTGTACAAATGGGTTATCTTAAGGTTATCTTAAGATAATTTCGGGGCTTTTTAGTGTCCCCGCGGCCCGGTCCTCGACCAGGCCTCCACCCCCAGAAAGCAGCCCGTGACAGCTGACTAACTCCCAGGTACCTATTTACTGCTAGGTAACAGAGGCATTCAGGGTGAAAGAAACTTTGCCCATTTGTTTCTGCCTCGTGCGGGAATCGAACCCGCGCCACAGAATTACGAGTCCTGCACGCTATCCACCAGGCTACGAGGCCCCTACGAGGTGCCTGTCATTGGACAAAACTGAGCCATGTTTAATGACATAGTATTTGTTAAGATATCGCAGACGAGTCGGGACGTTGTTAACACTAATGAAGCGACGTCATTTCAGTTAAGGTTAACAATGTAATATTGCTACAGCATGAATTGTAATTAGTTACATGCAAATCAGACTTGTAATTTAAGACAAGCCACGGGAGTATTTAACATCATGTATATAATGTTAGTTTACTGGGGGCACTTGGCTATAGTCGCAAGAAAGGTTTCACCACTTTCATTAACTATTTCACACACACTTCCATATCATTTGCTGTGTCACTTGCCTTTGTGTAGAATGATCACTTGGACAGTTATATGCATGTTTATCCTGATATGGCTGTGAAGCGGTGTGTGTGTGTGTGAGTAAGTGTCTCTCTTGACGTAGATACATGGTCCCTGTGTATGTGTCTCACTTGACGTAGACACATGATCCCTGTGCATGTGCCTCACTTGACGTGGATACATGATCCCTGTGCATGTGTCTCACTTGACGTGGACACATGATCCCTATATACGTGTCTCACTTGACGTGGACACATGATCCCTGTGCATGTGTCTCACTTGACGTAGACACGTATGAACACAGGCGCTGCGTTACATACAGGAAAGCTTGCAGGAAGTCCATGGCTTAACTGCGCCATTAATGTGGCCGATGTATGCGGTTGAATGAGTGCCGGCTCATCATACCTGGCTGTTGAAACAGTGAGAGGGGGACACGCGAGTCCCAACTATAAAGTAGGAGAGAGAGAGAGAGGAGAGAGAGAGAGAGGAGAGAGAGAGAGAGAGAGAGAGAGAGAGAGAGAGAGAGAGAGAGAGAGAGAGAGAGGAGAGAGAGAGATAGAGAGATAGGACAAGACCAACAGGGCACTGAGCGACCCGTGAGACTCCCATCCTCACATGTGATGTGTGGTTAATTGAAAGGCTTAGTGGGTAGCGAACACAAGATCCTTAACTTATTAAATATAATCGCTAAACACACACACACACGCCCAGCATCCTCCCTCGCGTGCGTGCGTGTGTGTGTGCGTGTGCGTTCTCTCATCACAGCGCTCATTCCCATTACTCTCTCTCTTTCTGTTTACCTCATTGAGCGCTCTTCTCCTGAAATTGTAAATGGTTGTATTTGAAGTGAGGTGTTTTAAGTGACGTATTAAGTGTAGACGAAGCGAAAATGGTGGATTTCATAGGCTTTATTGCGCGAGCTCTTCCACCGGTTATTGAAGAGTAGTTAAGATGATGTAAACACACGAGGCTTTGTGGGTAAGGTCGTATTTCACGTGGAAGTAATTGTCACTACGTTCTAATGACATATTAGAACGTCCTCTGAACTAATGCGTCTCATTTTGCACGTTGCGGTCCCAAAAGATAGAAAATATGAGGTACTCGGAAAAATAGTAGTAGTTAGACTGTTAGAATATTTAATAATAATTATAAACTTACATTTATAGACTTATCTCTCAACATAACACTTCATATGAAGATGGGCAGATAATTTTTGAAGATAATATGATCGCTTCAAAATTATCATCTTAACCGAGACATAAACAAAAAAAAATCTTGGGTTCTTGAGAGCAATATTTAACCGTTCAATTGTGCTTTTAAACTTACCGAGTGTTTATCAACAGTGATAAACAGTGAAATACCGTATTTTGGCTCAGAACTTTCAGCTATGAGTGGCCAGTGAAAAGAACAGTCTGTAATCGGTTTAAATTTTCAGAATTGGAGCAATATTTTTTTTTTACCGTTTTGCTTTTTATGTTTATGGCAAAAATGTCAAGTCTGCAATATTCTGACAATATTTGGTGAAGTTCATATATTGACAAATCACAGGGGGTATATGGAGCGACAGTTGTATATAATGACTCAAAGGGTATATGCAGTGACAGGTATGTCTGATAAATCACCGGGTGTATATATATATATATATATATATATATATATATATATATATATATATATATATATATATATATATTTTGGTCTTGATGAACCTGGCCGTGAATGGGTCTTAATAGTCCCAACTTGACCTGACATTATGCCATCTAACCTAACCTGAATATTATGGGATCAAACATAAGCCATATGATTTAATGCGAGTCTGGACAAGAACAGTTAATATTTCTGAAGACTGTTGATTGTAAATGTCTCGGTCATTGGATGAAACGGCGAATTATTATTAATGAAACCTATTGACAATACAACTGCCAAGAGAAGAGGTCATTGATGTTTCTTAGAGAAAAATGTATTACTAAGGAATGTAACATGTGAACACAATTACGAAAAATTGTCTTAATCACACAAGGCGACACCTATTTTTATGCAAATTAATTCGTATACATTCCTTTTGTTACTATCATTGATGTTTCTTAGAGAAAAATGTATTACTAAGGAATGTAACATGTGAACACAATTACGAAAAATTGTCTTAATCACACAAGGCGACACCTATTTTTATGCAAATTAATTCGTATACATGTCTAACCTTTCTTGGAATTATCCAGTGACCTCATGTGTGTGTTGCTTCTCTCGGTAATGTTTCATAAATCAAAATAGGTCAGAAAATAGGTCAGGAGTCAATCGAAGATCATCAAGGCGGAGACCAGGAGCTAACTGGTCGATCCTGCAGGCACAAATATGTCAATAAAAACAAACCCAGGCAAACACCAGCACGTGCCAGCATTACAGAGTGATAAATTAGAACGGGAACCTTATTTTTCGTGACATTAATACAGATTCTATAATGCCTGATAATGCTTCAGATAAGAGGTCGTTCAAAACTAATTATCGTCCTAAAGTTCACTGAATAAATGTTGATACTAATTATTTCTGATCCATTAACGTGCTTATATTCAATAATTTTTTCCATCTCTGACTCTTAAAATTGTATTATTATTATCAGTCAATGCGCACACACACACGCACGACGAACACACACACACACACACACGCACGACGAACACACACACACACACACACACACACACACACACACACACACACACACACACACACACACACACACACACACACACACGCACGACGAACACACACACACACACACACACACACGCACGACGAACACACACACACAGCCAAAGACCAAAGAGCCAAAGCTCAACCCCCGCAAGCACAAATAGGTGAGTACACACACAGACACAGACACACACACACAGAAACAAATCCATTGAGTGACTGACACTTGAGAGGCGGGACCAAAGAGTCAAAGCTCGACCCCCGCAAGTTCAACTAGGTGAGTACACACACATACCACACACACACACACACACAAACGTACACGTACGTTAGCCTTCGCTCACACGTACACGAAAACACATTAACAAAACACTTGCACTCAAGAACACCCCCAATAATTAACATATACAAATGTACAACAAAAGCAAGATAAAAACGCGAACACAAAGCAAATACGCCAGAGGAAAAACGAAGGAATCCCCATCTTACTGAACGAGAGATGGAAAATAGATTGAGGTTTTCACCAAGAGGTTTCATTAAGAGGTTTCACCAGCTGAGAACTGGCTCACCAAACACAAGATGATGGACACTAGGAGACATTCACAGAGTACACATACATTCTAAACAGAACAGAACATGCAGACATGTTCATTAATGCCTCTTTGATCAACTCGTATATTATTTGATTTATTTCATTACCTGTCTCTTAGTGAGGACGTTTCTGCCCCCCCCCCCTTTCCGTTTTCCCCCTTCCCCCAACCCCCCACCCACTCCGCCACCTTCCCCGCCTCTTAAAAAGTTGACTGCTTCAGGCAAATGAGCATTCTGAAGCAGGCCCGGCCAAGTGCACTCTCGAGGCCACTTGTAACTTGATTAATATTCTCACCTCTTCAATATTCCAATCCAAGATCACTTAATTGGTGCTGGCAAACTTGGCGGGAGACTCGACCCCGGTGACAGACTTCCTTCTCGTGTTGAACTTGCCGAAACTTGACCTTTTTTCCCTTCGTTTTATATTTTCCTTTCAGTATCATAAATTAAGTTAGATTTAAAAGGCTTACATTCTTCCAATTTCATAGTTATATGTATTTGCTTGATCGTCAAAATAACTTTTCGCTTCTCATTTGCGTCAAATGACAGCAAAGTGGAAATGAGAGATGGTTATAATTACTATGAGGGCCTTTGAACCCACACTGGCTCGCTTGTTCATAGTTTGACATAACTTGCCGCTTGTGTGTGTGTGTGGGGGGGGGGGGATGATGCAGATGTTCCAGCTCTCATCTCGCTGGTGCCGGAGTCTGCGAGATATTGTGATCTCCGCCGTCAGTGTACGAGTCGCGTTCCGGAGCCCCAATGACGGGGTTCTTGTAGCTTATGAGAGGTCATAATGTAGCAGCCGGAACTCCGTTATTATTTGCTTGGATTTACGAGAGCCTCGTCTTGGCATCCAGTTATTACAGCGGCACTTATTTGTTTAACGGGCGGCGCGTTCTGGCACTCACTTAGGATTCCTGTGAGGAACGTGGGTTACTGTCCTTGGGATCCTCACTTGTCCTGTGAAGCTGTGAAAATAGAGCAGCATCCTCACTGTCCTGTATGTCAGCGAATATGAGCAGCATCCACACTGTCGTCTATGTCAGTGAATATGAGCAGCATCCTCACTGTCCTGTATGTCAGTGAATATGAGCAGCATCTTTACTGCAATAAAGCCTAACAGAATTATACAGATTCAATAAAATTTCATTAAAATGTTGTTGTTTATGAAAAAGTTAAATTATAATAATGTGCTTGGCTTCTGCCAGAAGTTTCTCTCGGGTTGAATTTATATTTGATTCAAACCTTTACGCAGCCGCAAAGTAGTACTGCTTTACAATGGCACTTGATACATAACACCACACATGATATAGGTGTTTGACAAGTCAAACGAGACGTTTGACTTGTCAAACGAGGCGTTTGACCTGTCATCTTCAATCAGGTGCCCCTAAAAATCACACGAGACAACCCCATGACATCACCCTAACAAGAGAAATATTGAATAAAAACACTTCTATAATAGACAAAACCCAAGATGTACGAAAATCACAAATTCTTGAAGCAATCAACATAAAAATAGAACAAACCACCATAAATACCCAAATTACGGAACTATTCAACATGCAGATAGCACCCCGCTTGTGTTACATTGCATTAGCCATCAACAGTGATAATGATCATGGCTCTGACTGAGGCTATAGCAAGGAAATTGGCTATTGCAATAATCGCATCTCGACGATTACCTTCTGATCCGGATGCAAGCATCATGATATCGCCTCAGTGTTATGCGACCTATGAAAACATATCGCCATCTAGTATTAATCTCAAGTGCAACATAATTACGGTTTGTGTTTCCAGGGAGGTTGTCTCTATTTTCCGCTTGTTACAACTTGTAATAAAGTTGTTACATCTTGGCTTAACGTGTTTATGACGTATTAGAACGTTGTTACAACTTGCTATATTGGTTGGTATAACTGGTTAGGAGGTGCTAAAACTTGTCGAATGTTGTACCAACGTCGTAGTTTCGGTGTGTGTTTGGCGGGCTTCAAGTTCAATGTGATTCCCGGAGAAGGAATAACAATCCTGTTCCCACGTGTCATAATGTAAATATTTACTCGATATGGGACGGAACACACAAGTCCCATTCATCGTCCAGCAAGAATGTGGACGGGATGAATGAGAGGCCATGCATAACGAGGGGACAGACGGATCCCGTCAATGAACACCTCACTACTCATCACGTTATGAGAGCGATGCAGTGTTTACAGTAACGGTGCCAATAACAGTAACGAAGGCAATGACAACAGTGATGGGAATGACAATGGCGTTGGTGGGGGACGATGCTCATGCATCATAGGGGAGAAGGAATAGGGGGAGGGAGAGAGAGAGAGAGGGAGGGAGGGAGAGAGAGAGAGAGAGCTTGTGTGGGTGTGGTATAGGTGGGGTGGGGGGGGGGAGGGGGTGAAATTGAGCCATTGAGCCATCGGAGGTAGAGTCCGATGTCTCAAAATTTCATTACAATGGCATTTCCATTCAAATTGGCAAAATCGATTGGTATTGCCAATCGATACCAATTTCCTTTTGCAAATTGGTATCGATTATCACTGCTATAGCAATCCAAACTAAGGAGGTCGTGCCCCTCCCTCCCCTCATCCACCTCGTTCTCTTTCTGTAACTCCAGTATCTACGAGGGCGTTCGTAGGTACTAGAAGGCGGTTCCTTCTTTGCCTAACTTAGAGGATAGCTAGAAGATGGAAATTACAACTCAAGGCGCTCAGCCATTATTATCCTCCAGATGGCTGTGCCATTCTCTCGAACATCACTTCATGTGATCATTTGGGAACGTGGTCTCTTGTCGTTAAGATTCTGGTGAAGTCATCAACCACCGTAGGGAGTCGGTGGCTGAGCGGACAGAACACTGGACGCGTGATCCTGTGGTCCCGGGTTCGATCCCGGGCGCCGGCGAGAAACGATGGGCAGAGTTTCTTTCACCCTGTTGCCCATGTTACCTAGCAGTAAATAGGTACATAGGAGTTAGCTGTCACGGGCTGCTTCCTGGGGGTGGAGGCCAGGTCGAGGACCGGGTCGCGGGGACACTAAAGCCCCGAAATCATCTCAAGATAACCTCAAGATAACCCAGGTCAAGGCTAGGGTACACAGTTGTCTCCAGCTTTGTCCTGTAAGTAGCATTACTAGTTTAACATTACAATATTAATATAGCATTATTAATATTAGCATTATGATATCGCTACAGTGTTATAGGACCTTTAAAAACATATCACCACCTAATATTAAGCTCAAGTGCAAATCAGGCTTCAAGTCCTATGTGATTCCTGAAGACTCATCGATAGAACACACAGAAATCACAATAGTGTGATGCATCAATGAACAAATCCACAAGGGCCGTGACGAGAGAGAGAGAGAGAGAGACAGAGAAGTTCAGTAGAACTTCTGGTTTCAACTCTTTTGACCATATCGTAGCTCAGTCGATTAAGGCAGCGTCTGGGATGATCTCGGAAGTAGGTTCGATTCCTCGTCACGGCCCTTGTTGATTTCTTCTTTAATCATCGATAGGCTCGGATCAGTGATCCGATCATTGATAGAATAGGCTCGTTGAAGATATCAATTTCACCGGTGCTGATGAAAGATAACAGCTCTTAGCTTGCACTTACGTAAAGAACCTCCGTTCCATTCTCAATGAACGCTAGTTTCAGCTGAAAAAATGAGATAACAACACGACTGAGATAACAAATGAGATAACCACATAGAGATGTAAACAAAGAATATTGACTGAGAAAACGGGCAGTTAGGAAGAGAATCAAGGACGCGAGAAAAGAAGACAGACATAGGCACAAAAAATAAACAGGAGAGAGAGAGAGAGAGAGGGGGGGGGGGGGAACATTTAAACAAATTATATAAAAATTAGGAAACTAACAGATAGCCAAACGTGGTTCACCCTTTAATCCCCAACCATGAAGAATTCCACTCGCTATCGTGGACAACATTCCTCGGTTGTTTTTGAAGGAAACGATGAGATATCAGCACGGAAGTGATCGTAACCCCACATCGCCTCACGATGGAAAAGGCTCGAATCATCGTTTTCAAAGTTATCAAAACATCGAGTGGACGCCTAATAGAATTACACCACAGCAAAGCCTTTACCTAAAAGGGTTATCTTGAGATGATTTCGGGGCTTTTTATTGTCCCCGCGGCCCGGTCCTCGACCAGGCCTCCACCCCCAGGAAGCAGCCCGTGACAGCTGACTAACACCCAGGTACCTATTTTACTGCTAGATAACAGGGGCATAAGGTGAAAGAAACTCTGCCCATTGTTTCTCGCCGGCGCCTGGGATAGAACCCAGGACCACAGGATCAAAAGTCCAGCGTGCTGTCCGCTCGGCCGACCGGCTCCCATGCTCGGCCGACCGGCTCCCATGCTCGGCCGACCGGCTCCCATGCTCGGCCGACCGGCTCCTATTGGTCGGTTGCATGTTGCAAATATCTGTGAGGTGAAGATGGTGATGGGGGAGGTGGGGACGATTATGGTGTGGGGGTGTATATATAAACGTGGTTTTGATCGATACACAAGTTTCACGCCCGCTCCTGTGCCAGGAAAGTCCATCACGGGCTCACCATAGCCCGTGCTACTTGGCAAACGATAACAAACAACAAGGGGTACAATAGTTAGGTAGGGGGTGGAAGATGCTGATAAGTTATAAGGTTGGGGTCAGAGGGTGAAGGGTCGTGGTATATGTGATGTCTTTATTATGCACCCTATACCTATCCCGTGGGCGGTGGAGGAGAGGGTTGCAGAGGCACATTATCGGTTCAAGAACTGAAACCTCCCATATAGTTCATTTAGATAAGCAAGTGACAATATTGTGAAGCCATTTATGCAATTACCTAGTCTTGGTTGTGGGAGAGGATTGTGGTTGAAGGGATAATGATTGTGGTTGAGGGGGATAAGGATTGTGGTTGAGGGGGGTAAGGATTGTAGTGGAGAAGGTGCGCACACACGTCTCCTGTAACTCTGGAGAAATATAAGTCAAGAGTCACATGTCCGTGTGTGTGTTTACATGTAAATATATTTTGTTTCATATGGCATTTCCGTTATTCATGCTGCGGTTATTCGTTATTCATTTGCATGCGCGCGCGCACACAGATGACATTGTTCATCTGTTAGGGTTAGGGGTTGTTGGTTGGTGTTGTGGTGGGTAAAGATTGGTATTTTCTAGCGATACAAGGGGTAATGGGCAAGAGTGAGTGGTTGTGGATGGTTGTTGATTGCGATGAGGGTAGTGGGTGGTAGGATGAGAGTGTGGATAGTAGACGCTGAGTAGTGGTGAAGGTGGTAATGATGGTGGTTAGTGGTGATAATGGTTGGCAGTTAGGGGTTGGTCAATTTTTATTGTTTAACCGAGCAACGAAAATATTGATCGTGATTGGGGGGGGGGGGGGAACAGTGCTTGATACCTCAACAACCACTACACACACACACACACACACACACACACACACACACACACACACACGCATTAACCATTACGGATGAGAGGCGGGACCAAAGAGTCAGAGCTCAACCCCCGCAAGCACAACTAAGTGAGTACACACACACACACACACACACACACACACACACACACACACACATACACACACACATTAAAAGTTGTTTGAAGATGACTCATGCTAACTTCTATAACTAATATTTTGTAGTATAACTTTCGAGTCTTGTAACAGAGACTCACTTGTGAGACTGTTGACACCAGTGTAAACATGATGGCAACAAGAGACACTAGCAAACACCGCGACACAAGTCAAACCAAAATAGAATAGCATTCCGCACCTACGTGAGACCATTACTAGAGTATGAAGCCAAAACATGGATTTAACCAGGTATCAACCAGGCCCCTTAACAAATAACCGGTTAGTGAACTTTTGTCAGCCAGTCTCTTACAAGAATACGTTCCATAAATTTCCGTATTCCGAGTGATAAAAACGTTTGACAAAAAAAATGTTCTATTAGTGTAGTGGGAACATCTGACCTATTGCTAGTACGAGGTAGGACATATAACAACTAATTTGATACTAAGAATTTACATATTTTACATAAGAACAAAGGTAACTGCAGAAGGCCTATTGGCCCATACGAGACAGCTCGTATTTATAACCACCACAATTTTGAACTATTATATTTCTACTAGTGACTTGATCGAGTTTGTCACATGCTGCCTTACTAAATTATAAGTACTTTTGGGAGCGGGATGGGGGGGGGGGGGGGAGAGGGTGGGGTGGGGGGAGGGGGGGGGGGGGAGTGGGAGGGGGGGGGGGAGAGGGTGGGGTGGGTAAGAGTAGTGAAGGGTAAAATAACCTCATTTTTTGAACACAGTCAAAAGCAGAAGCAATGTTTTTTGTTTCCATAATTCATGGCACTTGCATATTTACCATGACAAATTACTTGACGTTAAATTGTTGAACAGTTCATAATTAGGAGCGGGTGTGTGTTGCCTGTTCCATTGTGTCCCGGAGCACAAGTAATTAATTCACGACATAAAAAGACAATTCCCAAGTGTAGCAATGCACGACTCCTCCTAATTAGGTCACAGGCAAGAGTGACACTATAATCACCAGCATCACAGCCGTAAACAAGGAGATTATGGCCCTTAAAGACATTTTCTACAGACAGACAACAGGTGTCTGATATTTATGCCTTTGCGTTAGATTAGTTGCACATTATCCTTGAGGGAGTCTGGACTGGAGGCCTTCCCTGGAAACACAAACCAAAACTGTCTCTATCTCTGACCGGGCCGCGGGGACGCTAAGCCCCGGAAGCACCTCAAGGTAACCTCAAGGTAAGGTATCCCAACATCTGCTTTGTGAATCGAAAATTGTTAACAAAACGCTATTTCCTGCACAATTAAATGCAACACAACACAATATTTATGCATTATACCAAGGGAATAAGTTATATATACCAAGGGAGTTATACCATGCTCGCTATATCCGCTTCATTCCAAGATTCGTTATATGAAACAAGAGAGATGTGTTTGATTCTTAACTTGCATATTTGAGAACGTCATTCCGGTTTTCCTAATTCGAGCTCAGTGATAGCAACTTGGTGATAGCAACTTGGAGTAACTGACTGAAGCAAATGACCGATGGTTTGTAGATTTTAAGGTAAGTTGCAAGCAAGTTGGTAAAATGTTAGTGAAAGTTAACCCACACCTTAACTCACAGTCGGTGCTTGGGGTCCATAGAAGTGTGTTTATATTAATACGTAAAACTTGAGTGTGTGTGTATATATATATATATATATATATATATAATTGTCTTTTTCTTTTCCTTTTTTCTCTCTCTCGTCTCTATTTCATCTCTTTCTCTTTGCCATTGGTCCTTCTACAGTTTTCTTTATTTCTGTAAACTCCTATAGTATACTTGAACCTTTTGGCCGTTCACCTCACATTAGCCCCTTATTATATTAGCCTTCTCTTTCCCTCTTTCTTTACAAGACTTTATAATGATTCATGACGGACCGAAACGTCTTGACATTTCTTTATTTTTAGATTTGTGGGTTGAGTGCTTGAGAGAGAGAGAGAGAGAGAGAGAGAGAGCGTGTCTCGTCCACTCAACACTTAAAGAACCAACCCCTAAATCATTGTGCTGATTTTATATGTATTTCTGGAGCTCCTTTTCTCTGCTTTCTGGAATTACTTGGAAACGAAAAAAAATATAATATAGTACTGGTTTTCGTAAATTCTCAGATTCTAATATACTTTGCTCTGAATAGTTAATGTAATCTAAGTGTCTGCTGTACAAAATAAGCTAGAGCAAATTCATTGAATGAGGCGATTGTGTGAACGCAGTTAAATACACGATATCTGTGAACGCAGGTAAATACACGATATCTGCGAACGCAGGTAAATACACGATATCTGCGAACGCAGGTAAATACACGATATCTGTGAACGCATGTAAATACACGATATCTGTGAACGCAGGTAAATACACGATATCTGCGAACGCAGGTAAATACACGATATCTGCGAACGCAGGTGAATACACGATATCTGCGAACGCAGGTAAATACACGATATCTGCGAACGCAGGTAAATACACGATATCTGCGAACGCAGGTAAATACACGATATCTGCGAACGCAGGTAAATACACGATATCTGCGAACGCAGGTAAATACACGATATCTGCGAACGCAGGTAAATACACGATATCTGCGAACGCAGGTAAATACACGATATCTGCGAACGCAGGTAAATACACGATATCTGCGAACGCAGGTAAATACACGATATCTGCGAACGCAGGTAAATACACGATAACTGCGAACGCAGGTAAATACACGATATCTGCGAACGCAGGTAAATACACGATATCTGCGAACGCAGGTAAATACACGATATCTGCGAACGCAGGTAAATACACGATATCTGCGAACGCAGGTAAATACACGATATCTGCGAACGCAGGTAAATACACGATATCTGCGAACGCAGGTAAATACACGATATCTGCGAACGCAGGTAAATACACGATATCTGCGAACGCAGGTAAATACACGATATCTGCGAACGCAGGTAAATACACGATATCTGCGAACGCAGGTAAATACACGATATCTGCGAACGCAGGTAAATACACGATATCTGCGAACGCAGGTAAATACACGATATCTGCGAACGCAGGTAAATACACGATATCTGCGAACGCAGGTAAATACACGATATCTGCGAACGCAGGTAAATACACGATATCTGCGAACGCAGGTAAATACACGATATCTGTGAACGCAGGTAAATACACGATATCTGCGAACGCAGGTAAATACACGATATCTGCGAACGCAGGTAAATACACGATATCTGTGAACGCAGGTAAATACACGATATCTGCGAACGCAGGTAAATACACGATATCTGCGAACGCAGGTAAATACACGATATCTGTGAACGCAGGTAAATACACGATATCTGCGAACGCAGGTAAATACACGATATCTGCGAACGCAGGTAAATACACGATATCTGCGAACGCAGGTAAATACACGATATCTGCGAACGCAGGTAAATACACGATATCTGCGAACGCAGGTAAATACACGATATCTGCGAACGCAGGTAAATACACGATATCTGCGAACGCAGGTAAATACACGATATCTGTGAACGCAGGTAAATACACGATATCTGCGAACGCAGGTAAATACACGATATCTGCGAACGCAGGTAAATACACGATATCTGTGAACGCAGGTAAATACACGATATCTGCGAACGCAGGTAAATACACGATATCTGCGAACGCAGGTAAATACACGATATCTGTGAACGCAGGTAAATACACGATATCTGCGAACGCAGGTAAATACACGATATCTGCGAACGCAGGTAAATACACGATATCTGCGAACGCAGGTAAATACACGATAGCTGCGAACGCAGGTAAATACACGATATCTGCGAATATTCAGTAAAATAATATGTGCCGAGCTCACGCTACTGTTAGCATGGAGGGAAGGAAGTGTGTTATTAATTGAAATACCGATGGTGTATTTTTTTGGTCCGTGATTTATTCATTATTGGGACGACTTAAAGCTGTATATAGACTCTGTTATATCGTCCATTTACGTGGATGGTTGATAGAGCGAGGGTTTCGCTTCATGCAGGTCGGGGTTCAATCCCCGACCGTCCAAGTGGTTGGGCACCATTCCTTCCCCCCCCCCTCTCGTCCCATCCCAAATCCTTATCCTGACCCATTCCTAGTACTATAATGACTTGGCGCTTTCCCCCTGATAATTGCCTTCCCATCCCTCCGCTCTCATATATCCCAGCTCCCTGTCTATGTATCCCAGCTCCCTGTCCATGTGTCCCAGCTCCCTGTCTATGTATCCCAGCTCCCTGTGTATGTATCCCAGCTCCCTGTCCATGTATCCCAGCTCTCTGTCCATGTATCCCAGCTCTCTGTCCATGTATCCCAGCTCCCTGTCCTGTATCCCAGCCCCCTGTCCATGTATCCCAGCTCTCTGTCCATGTATCCCAGCTCCCTGTCCATGTATCCCAGCCCCCTGTCCATGTATCCCAGCTCCCTGTCCATGTGTCCCAGCCCCCTGTCCATGTATCCCAGCCCCCTGTCCATGTATCCCAGCTCCCTGTCCATGTATCCCAGCTCTCTGTCCATGTATCCCAGCTCCCTGTCCATGTATCCCAGCCCCCTGTCCATGTATCCCAGCCCCCTGTCCATGTATCCCAGCTGCCTGTCCTCGCATCCCTTCCAAGTGGTATAGACCATTCACCTGGGATGAGTGGTATGTTGTCTGCCTACTATCTGGACTAAGCACTTTCTCCTCATAATCACCCTATGTATGGGTGCCGCTCGGGTGAACTAATAGGATAAATCGCTGCAAAGTTTACGTAGCCTCATTTGAGTTTCAATATTATTGATCAGTGAAGGGGGAGAGAGAGAGAGAGAGAGAGAACAAGGGAATAACACCCAAGAAACTAAAAAAAAAATTATGCTATAAAATGAAGGTGTAGTTTTTCCATTTTTTTTTTTACGTCCATTTGAGAAAATCTTGAACACATATAATTTTCTATTAAAATCGGTAACAAATTATGTATTTTGGGGGTTTGAGTGGAGAGTATAAGGATAGCCTGTAACCTGGTTAGTTCCGAAGTCACTAGCCTCCCCACCTTACACACTCGCACTCTGGCGAACTCTCCTCCCCCCCCCTAATCCTCGAGAGTTGGAGGACTAGGATGGAACACAGAGATCAAAGGCTTCCAAAGTGGTCCCCTTGACCCTTCTCAGCACGATCTTCATCCCTATACTGCCCGCAAGGCTCCGAAGATAATGTTGAAGCCAATCAGGGGAAGTCAAGGGAATACAGGCTCCTGGCTGTGGCTGCGTCTGTACAGCGGTATAGCAGGAAGAGGCACATCTCTCTGTCTCTCTCTCCTTCCCTCCCTGTCTCTCACTCCTCTCCCTGTCTACCTTCTTCCTCATTAGATGTATAATGTAGAGAAACCCTAATCTCGTGTGTAATAACTGGCTCATGGGGGATTAATTATCCAAAACTACTGCGATGATCTGAGCAAAGTTGGAAATGTTCTTCGACAATTAGGTAAATGAGGCCTCTGAAAATATTCGCTGGTATGCTGAGAGCGTCTCGTTCATTTTATGAGGAAAGTTTGTCGTTATCTAATTGTGAGGACGCAAAGGGGACGCACAGGGGACGCACAGGGGACGCACAGGGGACGCACAGGCGTGACAGGTTATGACCAAGGAAGCTTCATACTCGTTTGTGGTCATTTCCCAGACTCGTGCAGAACGGAGTGAAGACTAATTCACTAGTACACACTACCAGACACACACACACACACACACCTGAATGTACAGGTACTCATAGACCACACTAGGACGTTCACACTTTCTAGTAGGTATACGCCCACAAGCGCATGGGGTACACGACCATACTCGCATACTGACACACACACACACACACACACACACACACACACACACACACACACACACACACACACACACACACACACACACACATGCATGCACAAAGGGAAAGACGTTCACAGATAAAGTTAAACTGGTTTGTAAGGAATTCAATAAACAATTCAAAGAGGTCTTCACAATAGATGAAGGGGGAGCTACCAGAGCTGAAACGATGTGTGTTAAACCAAGTAGAATTGGGGGGATTTTTGTATTTCCAGAGAACAAGGAAGGAAACCCATGCTTGAGTTAGACATGACAAATACCCCTAGTAACAGAGAAGGTTTTACCGTGGATTCCAAAAGAAAAACTGACGCTACTGTGACTGCTTCTAAGATAGGAAACAAGTCATTAGGGGAATAGGTGAGGTACCAGAGAGCTGGAAGACAGCAAATGTATCACAACACAGCAAAAAAAGGAAACAAAAGGTGTCTTCCTAATATACACAACATGCAAGGTCATCCAAAAGTAGCAGAGTAGAACATGGGAAGAAGAGCGTGTAAATCAAAATACCTGCAGCGATTCAAAAAATATAAATCCTAATCGCAAAAGATATTAAGGATTGGCAGACTGCTTGTTCTTGAACTTTCAGAGAGTCTTAGACATGGTTCCCTACCAGACTATTGCCAAATTTAGAGGAACAGAGGGGATGGGGGGGAAGGAATGAAATAAAAAGGTGTTTGGGAGCCGGTCGGCCGAGCGGACAGCACGCTGGACTTGTGATTCTGTGGTCCTGGGTTCGATCCCAGGCGCCGGCGAGAAACATTGGGCAGAGTTTCTTTCACCCTATGCCCCTGTTACCTAGCAGTAAAATAGGTACCTGGGTGTTAGTCAGCTGTCACGGGCTGCTTCCTGGGGGTGGAGGCCTGGTCGAGGACCGGGCCGCGGGGACACTATATAAAGCCCCGAAATCAGCTCAAGATAACCTCAAGATATGGTGGACAAGGAAGTACTTAGTAGCAACGAATCACGATGATAAAAGAGCTATCAGAGATGCCATAAATTATCATTGAAACCTCACAAGAATTAGTATCTGGACCTTTCCTACAAAAAAAAGTATATATATTATGAACACGATTTACTAATAACTATGTTAAGTTAGGTTAGGTTTGGTCATATTTCTAAGTTAGTTTTAACTAATTTAAAAAAAATATATTCGTATATATTATAAATGAAAGCTTTACCATTCTATAGGAAAAAAATAGAAAATTTATAATCTCCGAAAAACTTGGATTGTTACGGAAATCGGTCGTTGCATAACTAGCCCAAGTGGTGCGTTCAGGGTTTCTTTATTACGTAAAGACCTACCTAACTGGTCTAGCTGAAAGAAATTGTATAATCCACTTGAGAATGGTCCAGGACGGACCGAAACGTCGTCGTCCCTTCACTTTCCAGTGTGTGGTTTTGGTCAACATATTTCAGCCACGTTATTGTGACTCCCTCGTCTGCAAACTGTATTATCCTTTGTCGCGATGCAAACGACTGGAAAACATGAATTATTGAGGCAGTTTAGTCTACAACAAGGTCAATCCAAAGGTCATCCAATCGGTCATCCAGCGGTTGTTCAACACCCTCCCAGCAAGCATAAGAAATATTGCCGGGACAACCGTGGACATTTTCAAGAGGAAACTAGATTTATTCCTCCAAGGAGTGCCGGACCAACCGGGCTGTGGTGGGTATGTGGGCCTGCGGGCCGCTCCAAGCAACAGCCTGGTGGACCAAACTCTCACAAGTCGAGCCTGGCCTCGGGCCGGGCTTGGGGAGTAGAAGAACTCCCAGAACCCCATCAACCAGGTATCAACCAGTCCTAATTATTATCAGTTAGTGCAATATGGGTTTGTGTAACCTGTAGAGGGGAAGGAAATCTGAAGGTTTATGTGAGAATTGTTTTACTTGTAACTACTCTAATTCTTACGAAACATTTAGATTTTTTTTGCATGGCTAGGGGGGGGGGGAAGTGAAGGGGATTATCAGGGGAAAACGCCAAGTCATTACGACTATATAGCACTTAGAAGAGATCAGGATTAGGATTTAGGATGGGGACGGGGGTGAAAGGATGGTGCTCATACACTTGGACGGTCGGGGATTGAACGCTGACCTGCATGAAGCGAGACCGTCACTTTATACCGTCCAGTCCAAGTGGTTGGGTGGGAGGGGTAGAGGGGGAGGGGGCAGGGTCTTGAGCTGCGCTATCTGCGCTACATAGCCCCGTCTTCAATTACGCTACATTACGATAGATAACAGCGCCTGCATCTGGGGGACCTAGGCGCAATGTAGTGTTATACCCGGTGTGTTGAGGGTGATAGATTTATCCAAGTACACACGCTATCGGCCCAAGAGGCGCTATCTGTTAACTAGATATCGAGGCGTAAGTTCTTAACCCGGAATTTTTTTTCTCGAAAACAGCAAAAAAAAAAAAAATAGATTGCCGTGGCCTGGACGCGAATCAGAATACATAAAAAAAAAAAAAAATGCCTCGCCTATTCTATCCTAACCCGGTAAGGTACACGATTCCGTTTACATACAAAAATCATCCTCGTCTATCCTATTCTATCCCATCCTATTCTAACTCGACCTATTCTATAAAATCTGATAATGAGCATTAACTCCTAAAAAAAAAAGCGTAGAGAACCGAGGTAAGGGGGTCGGAGTTAAGTGCAGCGCTTGAGCGCTGAGATTACAGACTGCTGTACCACTATTTTGTTTTTCGCCAGGAATTCTGGTGGTGGTGGTTGGAGGGAATGATGGTGGTTGAAACCGGTGATGTTCTGTGTTAAAGGAGAAAAGAGATGTTGCGTTGTAGTCACGGAAATACAAGCAAAATGGATAGCGGAAGCACAGAAAGAGATTGCAGGCTGTATCATGCCTTCAGCCGCTGTATCATGCCTTCAGCCGCTGTATCATGGCTTCAGCCGCTGTATCATGGCTTCAGCCGCTGTATCATGGCTTCAGCCGCTATATCATGCCTTCAGCTGCTGTATCATGCCTTCAGCTGCTGTATCATGGCTTCAGCCGCTGTATCATGGCTTCAGCCGCTATATCATGCCTTCAGCTGCTGTATCATGGCTTCAGCCGCTGTATCATGGCTTCAGCCGCTATATCATGCCTTCAGCCGCTGTATCATGCCTTCAGCAGCTGTATCATGCCTTCAGCAGCTGTATCATGCCTTCAGCTGCTGTATCATGGCTTCAGCCGCTGTATCATGGATTCAGCCGCTATATCATGGCTTCAGCAGCTGTATCAAGCCTTCAGCCGGTGTATCAAGCCTTCAGCCGGTGTATCATGGCTTCAGCCGCTGTATCATGCCTTCAGCCGCTGTATCATGCCTTCAGCCGCTGTATCATGCCTTCAGCCGCTGTATCATGCCTTCAGCCGCTGTATCATGCCTTCAGCCGCTGTATCATGGCTTCAGCCGCTGTATCATGGCTTCAGCAGCTGTATCATGCCTTCAGCCGCTGTATCATGCCTTCAGCTGCTGTATCATGGCTTCAGCCGCTGTATCATGCCTTCAGCAGCTGTATCATGCCTTCAGCAGCTGTATCATGCCTTCAGCCGCTGTATACTGTTGACACTGCTGCTGTTGCTGCTGCTAATGTACAGCTGCTATTGTATTAAAATTTAATATGAATCACCCGACGCGTCGAGGCTTTTGGAAGCACACAATTACTTTTTTACAATTACAATTACTTAAGAACACCGAGGTGTATGAAAACACAAAAATCACAATAGAGTTTAGGTTATCGTAATTACCGTGGTGGAGCCTGTTAGGGTTAGATAATTGATTTACCTCCGTCATTATTGGTAATTATTGGTATCCAGATTCGCTCTTTAGGGAGGAAAAGGAGAGAGAGGGGAAATGAGGGACTTGCTTTACAGGGCGCGAGGAAGATGAGTAAGGTAGGTGGGATATAATGTGAGTGTAGGATGATGATTTACAATGTCATTATGAAAAGAAAGCGCTAGGCTTGTATCATTACATGGCACTTAGAAAGGACATGAGGATATGGAGCTAAGATATGAGGACACGGAGCTGAGACATGAGAACACGGAACAGGGATGTTAGGACATGGAGCTGGGATATGAGTACACGGAACTGGGATATGAGGATGGGGGGGGGGGGGTGAAGGAACGGTACCCAATCATTTTGACCACTGGGGATCGAACGCCGACTCTGCAAACATCGAGGCTGTCTGTCACTTTACCGACCCAAGTGGGATAAAGTACACATGTGTTAGCTACTAATTAGTAGTTGTGTGATTAACGCGACCTGAAGGGTGTCAATATGCCAACCCTTCACAAACAAAAAAGTATGTCTCAAAATATACGTGAGAAATAGTTATCCTCGCAATAATATTTGAAATAAATATATCGGAAACTATACCTTTTGGCGACTAGCGAACATCTGCTTTGATATGTTAATTGGTGTAGATTATTACGCTCACGTATGATACAGGTATGTAAACAATATGGCACATGTATGTAAACAAGACGCGTCTCAGATCTCAAGAACAGGTGTGTGATGTAGTGATGAAGGTAGAGACGTACATGTGGGTTGATGTTAATGTACACAGCGTGTGTGTTGTAGGGGAGAAGGTATATGGCTAGACAGTGTGTGTGAAGGCATATGGAATTTCCCTTGAATAAACATGCATCAAGAAATACGAAAATCAGTTCAATATAAATATGACAAGACGAGATTTCTGGTTCGGTAACAGGGTTGTTGATTTGTGGAACTAATTACCTCGTAACGTGGTGGAGGTGGGGTCCCTCGATTGTTTCAAGCGTGAGTTGGACATGTATATGAGTGGGATTGGGTGGTTATAAATAGGAGCTGCTTAGTATGGGTCAATAGGCCTTCTGCAGTTACCTTTGTTCTTATGTTCTTATGAGATAACAGGCCATGAGCAAAGAAATGAAAATGGTACTCGCTTTCCTGGAAGATGATCACACTAGCGTGAAAGTTAATGTGAAGTTATAGTGTGTAACAAAGTTATCTTTTAATGCGCTGGGAGGTGCGTGGAGGGAGGAGCGGTGTTAACAACTTTCCGGGTTGTGGAACATCGCTCGTAGCTAGTTTAGATGGAAATAAAAAGTGCGTAGGTGCGTCGCTCATGTGTGCGCATAATGCGTGATTGTGTTCGTGTGTTGGATAGTCTACTGACAAGTATCCAGTCACACCTGTGCGTAAGTCACCATTATACGCACCGGCGTCAAGTATGCACGCACTGGCGTCAAGTATGCACGCACTGGCGTCAAGTATGCACGCACTGGCGTCAAGTATGCACGCACTGGCGTCAAGTATGCACGCACTGGCGTCAAGTATGCACGCATTGGCGTCAAGTATATTCGCACTAACTTTAACTTTTGAGTTTCCTCTCAAGATCAACACGAAGACATTGTCATCGTGGCCATTTGTTAAAGCAACGATATTAAATGCGATTGTAAAATTAACCTCACGTAAGAAAAAATAACAGGAAAAAAACTCCAAATGTGTTCTTTACCTCCCAAAGAAATGGCACGACAAAGTCTACCCAATACCAGCTGCACCTGACACAGTAAACTCTAGGAAAGAATGCAGCGTATCAGTTCCTTGGTGGTACTTAGGCGTCGGGGGAGATAATTTGGTTATCTGGGCGTGTGTGTGGTCTCAGAGGACGGCCAGCAGTATGCCTATCTTGCTGCAGTATGACCTGCTTTGACCTTACCTCAGGGACCTTGTATCTGAGGTGCTGGGAGGGGCAATGTGTCCGTGGGGAGAAGATGGGTAAGGGAGATGCTGGTGTTTTACCTAAGAGCGACTGCTAACCTACTTTGCTGTACAAATCCACAAGGGCCGTGACGAGGATTGGAACCTGCGTCCGGGAGCATCCCAGACACTCAGTCGATTATGGCAGTGTCTGGGATGCTCCCGGACGCAGGTTCGAATCCTCGTCACGGCCCTTGTGGATTTGTTCATTTGATGCATCACGTTAGTGTGATCTCTGTGTGTACTTTGCTGTATGCAGGTTGGTGCAGAATAGACGATTTCTATCTCTTGTTAACGGGCTTAGAACGTTTCCTACCCACAGCTCATCTGAAAAAATTATCATACCAATTTTGCCTGGAACACGACCCATCAGTTGATTTACGACCAGGTTTCCGGTTATTGCTGGGAGAACATGCGCGTTGTACCCGTTGAGTTTCAATTGAATTTTCCTGACGTCGTCGAGGTGGTTGGGAGTGTTGGTAGAGGAGTAGGAGGAGCTGGGTGGAGATAGCAAGAAGGAAAGGGTTAAGAAACAACTAAATTATGCATATGGTTTTCATTTCAGAATTCTCTCGTCAAACTCTAAAACTTGGATTTAATACCATAAAAGTCAAATACATATATCCTTGAATATATAAATAGTGTTTGTAAGGACTACCTAGCTATAACAAAGAAGGCATCGTATATTTCGTCGCGCATCTTCTGAGTCTGGGTACAAGAGATTTGAGAAAGAAGACCATTTCTGATGACTGCTCCAAGATATGATGCCACTCTGTTTATCCGCTTCGCCATGCTGCCTCTAAACCTCTGGGAAATTCCACGTACACACGAGACTAGAGTTTCCGAGTGGCAATACGGTACAACAGAACTTTGTTTTAGTGACGAATCTCCCAATCCTGAGCACTCCATGCATAAACTCTGCCACCAGGAACTGGGTCATGTTCTCCAACATTACATTATTCAATTTACATTGATAAAAACACTTTAGATTTATCCGTATGTGTGGCCTTAAACGTGGCAAATACATCTTATCCCTTAAACGTGGCAAATACATCTACTCCCTTAAACGTGGCAAATACATCTACTCCCTTAAACCTGGCAAATACATCTACTCCCTTAAACGTGGCAAATACATCTACTCCCTTAAACGTGGCAAATACATCTACTCCCTTAAACGTGGCAAATACATCTACTCCCTTAAACGTGGCAAATACATCTTCTCCCTTAAACGTGGCAAATACATCTACTTGCATTCGTAAAAAAATCCTCATAATCCATTAAAAGTTTGCCAGTGCTGGCTATATAATTGTGTGCCTTAGTATAAAAACCAAACCTGCTTTAACGGGAATCCAAGTATCAGGTAACTAGTTTAGATGAGCTGTATAAATAGAAAATACTTTAAAGTAGTGCTACAAGTTTTAACCTTAGGCTCGGCTACAAGTTTGGGGTTATGTAGTTAAGTATTTATTAGTTTATTTCATTATTATAAGTATTTATTTGTTAAAAAGCAAGTGGACTGTGTGTGTGTATATATATATATATATATATATATATATATATATATATATATATATATATATATATATATATATATATATATATAATTAATTGTTCCACACAATTCTCACAGTGGGGGTGATTTATTTTATATTAACAAGTTCAGATTATCTAGTGCTGTAGCTTAAATTCTATTTGATTTAATCATTAATTTTATTTACTTTGTTAAAACCCCTAGATTATCCAAACGGTTAGTAGAGTGATCAGCAGCTTAGCTGTTGAGGAGATCCGTAGCCTGGAACAAGCATCAACTAACATCATCCCGACTCTAGTTAGAGGCCAACTCTAGATAGAGGCTGACTCTTATCTTCAGATAATTATAATCATCTGAAGACTAGAGTCGACCTCTTGAACAACATGGCCGTCTCCTTCAAGACTCCTCACTGCTGAAACCACCTGTTTCCTGCCGGTAGATTATTTTTTTAATTGATAATTCACAAAATTATTGGGTAAATAACGAATCAGACTTTCGTAAATTGTTAACTTTAATTTGAAGTTGAATAGTTATTTTATTCTAACTTTTGATTATGGCCATGTCCTGTAGGGCGACCACTCTCAATCCTAACAACTTGTATACACAAGAAATGCCAAATCACACATAATGCGTTAGGATACTTATTAGTTGTGAGGCGAAAAATAGCGTTGTTGCCTTGAACGAGGCCATTGGGGCATTAGGCAGCTAATGATGGGATTTTGTCAATATCAACGTAGTATGTTGCCAACTTTAGCTGTGTTGATCTGCACGGTGATTTTTTTTTCAGGGATATTCCTGCGCGGGCCCTAAGCCTCTGGCTGGCCCACTAAGTGTTGCTTGTTTCTGTTTTACTTGGGCGGAGTATGAGTATTTATGACTCGTGTGGTCGCTTCAGTAAGATTTTGCCATATGTGTTTAACAACTTCTTCTGCTCTGTTGAATCTAAGTTGAAATCTTAATGGGTTTGTAACTGTGCACTGTGTTTGATAATGTTCCAGTGGTCTGTTGTGTGTGTGTAACTGTGCACTGTGTTAGATAATGTTCCAGTGATCTGTTGTGTGTGTGTAACTGTGCACTGTGTTTGATAATGTTCCAGTGATCTGTTGTGTGTGTGTAACTGTGCACTGTGTTAGATAATGTTCCAGTGATCTGTTGTGTGTGTGTAACTGTGCACTGTGTTAGATAATGTTCCAGTGGTCTGTTGTGTGTGTGTAACTGTGCACTGTGTTAGATAATGTTCCAGTGGTGTGTCGGGCATTTCTCCCACAGTGCTGACATTTCCTCTCACCTTCCTGAACATGTAAGCCTATTTCCCATGCACATGGGCTGCACGGTGATGACCCGCCCTCACACACTTCCTAGTTAGGTTACATATCTTAAATTACGAATTCGAATTAATATTATTAACTAAATTGATAAATGATTAGATTTAATCACCTCACTTTAATAACGAGACTTAGTCGGGTAACGTTAGGTTGTTGTTGTTGTTGTTAAAGACTCGCTACCTGGAACAAAGTTCCAAGTAGCACGGGCTATGGCGAGCCCGTAGCGCCTTCAAACAACGTCAGGTCTTCAGTCGTCTGGTGGGAAGGAGCTAGTGTAACCTAACAGTGTGGGATGGCTGATGGGGAAAGGTCTACCAACGTCATGAAAACGGTTAAATTAACGTGTCCTATCCTAACCTACCAGAGGACCCAAAACAGAAAACGGGACAGTACGTCACTTTCGCGAGCCGCTACGATTTTAAAGTTCGAAAATGTTTGCCCTTATGTAACGCATACGATTGAAATGCGACGTGTTTTGTAAGAGGAGAGGTAAGTAAGTGTTGACTAGACCACACACTAGAAAGTGAAGGGACGACGACGTTTCGGTCCGTCCTGGACCATTCTCAAGTCGTCAAGAAACGTCAAGTTGGTATCTAACTTGAGAGGTTATCTAACTTATCGAGAGGTTGTTAAGACGAGCATAAGACGAGGTCTTACCCATCACCCTCCCTGCAACCTTGCAACCTATCCTTGGGTCTTGGTAAGCCGTTCTCTCACTACATGTTGCTTCTGCACTTCGGTGTTTATCACACTCTGCAGATATTGTGGTAAATGGTCTGTGGCCTGCGAATGTTGCAGATATGTGAGCCAAGTTTTCAAGTAACATAACAATCAAACTTTGTGGAAAGTTTCAAGCATAGGTTACATAACAACTTGGAAGTGCTTGGATACGAATTACAGCTTCGCATTGCCCAAAAGGCCTTCTGCAGATTCCTTTGCTATGTTATTCTTTTTCCGACTGTTTAACGATGTTTAGGAGACCTAAGTTATGTTTAATCGAGCATTCTTATGGTGCTTAATAGTCTCATGAAGCACGTGGACCTCAGTGAATAACACACAGAGATCACACTAACGTGATGCATCAAATGAACAAATCCACAAGGGCCGTGACGAGGATTCAAACCTGCCAGTAAATTCTGTAGAACTTCGGTTTCAACTCTTTTTAACCCTGTCGTAGCTCAGTCGATTAAGGCAGTGTCTGGGATGCTCCCGGACGCAGGTTCGAATCCTCGTCACGGCCCTTGTGGATTTGTTCTCAGTGAATAAGCTGGTATTTACAGGACAAATTTAAAAAATGAAAAACTAACCAAGTTAAATGAACAAATCCACAAGGGCCGTGACGAGGATTCGAACCTGCGTCCGTACTTTATTGCCATCTGAATCGCCTCGTATCCAACTGTCTTCATCTGCATCATTCACACCCATTCTTTCTCGCTCACAAACTCATTCTCTGTGACACTTTTTCGACCCAGATATAGAGAAGGACACAAAGACAGCCATTAACACCGTGCTGTTAGTTAAATTACCATGCTAATTTCCTCAGCGACATTTAACACATTCTCATTAACGTCCTGGGGCATTTACCCCCAAGGTATGTTTCTCTAAACTATCACATTTTTGTGTCCTGGTTTCCTCAGATTTATTCAAGCGTGGTTGAGTTCATGTAAGATGTTTAGGAACGTGCGCCTGGCCTGAAGACCCTGACAGTGTCGACCTCGTGGGGGATAATCTGACATTCTGCGTCTTTCACTGTTTTTCACTTTAACAATTTCGTGTTTGTGTGTTGACCAGACCACACACTAGAAGGTGAAGAGACGACGACGTTTCGGTCCGTCCTGGACCATTCTCAACGTCGAATCTTGAGAATGGTCCAGGATCAATGGTCGAATCTTCGTGTTTGTGTATTCTGACTCGATTTTTTTTTTATTTCAAGTGATTACCAATTTATCAATTTTTAGCTTTAAACGCATTAATGTTATAGTTTGTGGAAATTATCGATATGACGATAATAGTTTTTTCAATGGTTGAGGATAGGAAGCCTTACTAGGATTACAAAGTGTCCAAAACTTCCGAATACTATTCGCTGCTAAGTGAACAGGTGCATCAGGTGTAGGGAAATAAAGGGCACTGAAATCCTTGACACGTACAACGACAGAAGAGGATTAGACGTGAACGAAGCAATGTACACCAAACAAGCCCAACCACACCCAACCATTTGGGCCAGCTGGGGTTGATGAGGGTTGCCAAATGACGTACCTGGTGAAACTGCAAGCAAGAGCTGTTATCCTACCCCAGTTCGTCTGAAGCCTGCTCCTAGAAACTCATTTACTTCATGAGCATGGGTACTTTGAAACTATCACATGGGGCACCATGTGATAGTACCCTCTGAACTACCCCTCTGCCTTCTTGCAGAACAAGAGGAAACGTGCAACACTGCAACAGCCATCATTGAAGCACACTTAGCACCCTAGCACCCTAGCACCCCTCCCTAGACCTACCACCCTTCCCCCCCCCCCCCAATAGTGACAAGCTTCATCTCACTCTCGGTTCTATATATATCCCGCTGCTCGAACCAAATTTTATGCACTTGTACTCTGCCAAATTTTATGCACTTGTACTCTGCCAAATTTTATGCACTTGCATTTAATATATGTAAATTGTCAGCCACACTACCGTGAATAGTAACATTTCATTCACCAGGGTAATAGGAGTCTTGAACACGCGACCTACATTGGGTAGAGTACTCGTCTCTTATGCACTCTGTAATTCACTCTGATGAATTAAATAAATAAATATATATATATATATATATATATATATATATATATATATATATATATATATATATATATATATATATATATATATATATATATATAAACTATTTGGGCAAACAAGGGCTGTGTGACGAGCTCAGCTTAAAAAGCACACTGCATATTTATATAAAATTTAGCATGTCGGTTGAAAGGCTATTCTTGGCTACTGATTCATTAAACAGTATACAGGAAACATTTTTCATTAATTCACGTTCATTCATTATGCATTCACCGAAGAGAAGCTGACACCCAAACATTAATATACAAACAGAATACATGAATATAATCACCCACAAACTGTTTTCCTCATGTTGCTTGCCGCTAGTGTTGCTGTTTATGCAACATCAACCCTGGATACGTGAACAATTGCTCTTGGATTTGGTGTAAAAGGTTCACAAACGCTGAACACGGTATTGTGTTTTTTTTTTATTTCGTAGAAATCAGAATTGGTGGACGTGTGTATATAATCTGTAAACAAATTCGAGATTTCCGAGGTGTATAATATTTGGTGATAATTTGCACAAGAATATCATGTCGATGGTTTTCGGTCCAGGATGGCTCGAAACGTCGTCGTCTCTACAATTTCTAGTGTGTAGTTTGGTCCACATTTTTCAGCCACGTTATTGTGGCTCCTCGTCTGCACAAGAATATCATGTCGATGGTTTTCGGTCCAGGATGGCTCGAAACGTTGTCGTCTGTTTAATTTCTAGTGTGTGTGGTTTGGTCTACATTTTTCAGCCACGTTATTGTGACTCCTCGTCTGCACAAGAATATCATATTCTCAAAGTTTGATGATATACGCGCATGAGCAGAACACATGAGCAGAACACATGAGCAGAACACATGCGCATAACACATATGCACAATACATGAGAACACCCGCATACAACATTAGCATACAACACGGGCACATAACTCTCACTTTCCCCTTCAGAGCACTAGAGATTGCTAAAATACAGGAAATACAGAAAATATATATACATCATACATAAACACTAAACCATCTAAATTGTTGGAATCGTCTCAGAATTCTCAAACTATACTTTAGAAAGGAGACGAGAGGTGTCAAATAATATATGCATGGAAGGTACTGGATGGCCCGGTCGCAAATTTGCACAGTAGAGTAACAACATACTGTAGAAAACGAGAAAACGATATGGAAGGAAATGCAGAATAGAGGCAATGAAGAACAGAGGTGCCATAGGCACAATCAGAGAACACCTAACATGAGAGGTCCACGATTGTTCAGTATCTTCCCAGCAAGTATAAGAAATATTACCGGAACAACCGTGGACATCTTCAGGAGAAAACTAGATAATTTTCTTCAAGAAGTGCCGGACCAACCGGGCTGTGGTGGATCTACGGGCCGCTGCAGGTAACAGCTTGTTGGGCCAAGCCCTCACAAGTGAAGCCCGGTCCAGGGCCGGGTTTGAAGGATTGAAGAACTCCCAGAACCCCATCCAGGTACAATTGTGGTCTGTTGGCAATGCATACGCTATGCAAAACCGACATCTATCACCCCAAATATTTTCATCCGGACACGTCAGTATGCAGTTGCTAGGATGTGTGTAATATTGTAAGGTATTGGCATTATATCTTGGGTTCTGGTCACTCCCAAACATTGCCATAATCACTGAGGTTTGAGACGAGCTGCCTGTAATTATCGCGTGTAATTAAGAATGCCAAGTGACTTTAACTGTTGCCAAGGAAAGTGAGGTAATAACGTGAAAGCTTTAAGCCCTGGATAACTGTATAAGACTTGGAAGGGATACAAGGATAAGGAGCAGGGTTATAAGGACAGAGGGGGACAAATGGTGCTCAACCACCTATAGACCATCGGAGATCGAATAATCCCGAACGAGTCGATCGTAACGGAAGACTTGTAAAATTCAGAATGACAGCAGCGATGTAGGACTTAAGCTTCTCTGCCATTTCGCTCGTTTTTCGTTAATGGGAAGAAGTTACGGTTATTACTTTCTCGTCTAAGTTCGTCTGTTCTTTAAGGTAGATGAACACGTGATGACCGTGTTCTCTGTGACTGTGTGGTGACGGAGCCTGAATACGCCGTGCCAAGCACTTGAGCACTACTTATGGACGAGATGTGTGTGAGGAACAACCGAGCACCGTTCCTTAACTGCTCACCCTTGTGTATCCAGCAGCCAACTGAAAGCCATTGGTGGATCGTGTTCTGAGAGATAAAGGTACGATAATCAAGGTGGGAAGGGCCACCCAAAAGGCTAATATTCACAGGATGTAATACTCTAAATAATAAAAAATATCTCTCGAACTTCCAACTCGACACACGTAGCTGACTCGACCTGTCGAGTTTGTTTTCAAATTAGTTACATTCCAAATGTTAGTGAATCAAAGTTATAAAAGCCAATTTTAAATAAATTGGTTTGAAAAAGTAAGATTGTTGTTTACGTAACATTTTGCAAATGTATTTCATCATAGCTTTTTTTTTTTTTAACAAAATTACCAAAGTAGAGTGTGAAAACAATTACTGATATCATAAACATTGTATTAAACATGTTAGATATCATCTGTCATCAGATATGTTTAGAGAAAATCTAAAACCTGTTTCGTTATGTATATTTGAGCAGCATATTGCGTTCTTTTTATGGTGACATTTGGAAGGTGACATCAGTGTGTAGTGGTCGAGTAGGTGACATTTGGGAGGTGACATCAGTGTGTAGTGGTCGAGTAGGTGACATTTGGGCGTTGACATCAGTGTATAGTGGTCGAGTTGGTGACATTTGGGAGGTGACATCAGTGTGTAGTGGTCGAGTAGGTGACATTTGGGAGGTGACATCAGTGTGTAGTGGTCGAGTAGGTGACATTTGGGCCGTGACATCAGTGTATAGTGGTCGAGTAGGTGACATTTGGGAGGTGACATCAGTGTGTAGTGGTCGAGTAGGTGACATTTGGGCCGTGATATCAGTGCATAGTGGTCGAGTAGGTGACATTTGGGAGGTGACATCAGTGTGTAGTGGTCGAGTAGGTGACACTTGGACGGTGACATCAGTGTTTAGTGGTCGAGTAGGTGACATTTTGGCGGTGACATCAATGTGTGGCGGCCGGATGGGAAGAAATATACAAGAGCGCCGGAATGAAGCAGTAATTAGCTCCGACTCTCATTGAGTATAAGAACTCTTAATTAGTTCCCAGGTTCCCGATAACCATTCCAGCCCTTCACTCCTGCACGTAAAAAGTTCTGTAGGACGATTGGTTTGACCGCAAACTGCAGCAGTGTCAATCAACAGCGGAAGTTTTATTTACTGAAGGGATTAGGTAAGATAAAAAGACAAGAAATCAATACAGAGGAAAACTAGCAAGCTTGTCGACGTTCATTCCCCGACCGTGCGAGTGGTTGGGCACCATTCCTTTCCTCCGTCCTATCCTAAATCCTTACATTCATATCCCCTCCAAGTGGTATATAGTCGGGTTCCCTTAGTGCTTTTTCCTAATAATTACCTTAACTTACTCTTAAACTTTAACTGAACTTTAGAAAATAACTAAAAAGTAATGCAGTGAGCATGTGAGTTATAGAATCATGACAGTCCAAGAAAAAAATGTGAAGGGATTACTTAAAGTGTGTTTAATGAATACGGAAATATAAAAGAAGAAAAGAAAAAAGTAGATGAAACGAGAAGAGGAATGAAATTCTTCTTAGTATTAATAAAATATTGACGAACTCTAGAAATTATTATAAGGAGATTGAACAAGAACTTTTTTTCCTATCACCCATGTCTTTGGATAGATGATAGATGCTTAATAATTTCCTGTCTCAACTCAAAGATACAGAGATTTATTACACATGGATAACATTAATACATCTGAAACTTCGGTTTCAACCCTTTTTAACCCTGTCGTAGCTCAGTCGATTAAGGCAGTGTCTGGGATGCTCCCGGACGCAGGTTCGAATCCTCGTCACGGCGCTTGTTGATTTGTTCATTAATACATCTGCTCTATAAACGCAGTTATTATTCTTTATCAAGATGTATGATAGTAAATGTTGACATCTGTTTGGCCAACAGTAAGAGGCCCATTAGGGGGGGTAGAAATAGCCTAAGCTACTCTATCCCTTTGAGATGTATTTATTGCTTATCTCAATAAACATACTTGAACTTGAAAAAGCTCATAATATTCATGTAACAAAAGTTGTTTTTGAGATTAGCATTACGTCTGGGTCGCTTGCATCCGTAATAAAGTTTTGGGGGGTGTTTATGTGCCTTTTATCGAAACACAATTAAATTGCTTTCAAATGATGTTTCCTATAAAGTCGATATGATTACTCGGTTATTACGTAATCAACCGAACGCATTTCACTCTTTGAAAAACAAGCGTTTTAGTGCGTTTCAGGGGCCTCGTAGCCTGGTGGATAGCGCGCAGGACTCGTAATTCTGTGGCGCGGGTTCGATTCCCGCACGAGGCAGAAACAAATGGGCAAAGTTTCTTTCATCCTGAATGCCCCTGTTACCTAGCAGTAAATAGGTACCTGGGCGTTAGTCAGCTGTCACGGGCTGCTTCCTGGGGGTGGAGGCCTGGTCGAGGACCGGGCCGCGGGGACACTAAAGCCCCGAAATCATCTCAAGATAACCTCAAGATCTCAAGATAGGCCTTCTGCAGTTACCTTAATTCTAATGTTTTTGTATGAAAGGTAATTATGTACAATACTGTAATAAGAATTACCTAATATCCACCGGCTTGTTTTTGACAAGGTTTGAGGTCGAGGATGCCTCTAGCCAGTGATCCTCTAGCACATGCTAGAGGATCACTGAGGGGTAACAGGTCGAGAGGTGCCTCCAGGGATAGGTAGGGTTAGAGACTATCATACTCCAGGGTATAATTCCTATCTCGTGCGCTTGTTTCATAATAACTGAATATATTCCAGACAATGCTGGCAGACTCATTCCACCATTAAACCAAAAGAGCCGTTTGGTTCCGAGCGTACAAGTCAAATACTGACTTGTTAAGATCGACGTAAGTCAGTATTTGACTTATAGCTTCGGCTCGAGGATGGGAATGGGGAAACTGGGTGTATTTCTAGCGTATATGTCTCATGGTCTGTGTATCGAACGTTAGATCGTTTCATCCACAAAGGAAAGTGCTGCAATTATTAACCGGGGGAGGGGGGGGGGGGGAACCTCTCTGATAACCGGATGCAGTATATGAGCTTTGGCCGGATGCGTATTGCTGAATGGTGTTATTTTGTCAGTTTCCATACTTGATCATTGCTAAACTGTCATACAGAAGAGCCGCTGTTCTCGCGTTCTGTCGCGAGAACACCAAAAATAACCAGGTGATAACCTCTTAAACTTGTGTAAATTTAGATAACTTAAAGATAGGTTTATTCAGCGTTTCAGCGTAGATTCCTATACAAATATTGTCTCAATTAAACGCAATTTAAAACGTTTCTCTGTATTTTCCTGTTGATTTTGCAACAACTGATTGGTAAACATGTTTAGTCAAACGTAAACCGTCTTTTTAGTAAATGATCATCTTGCACAAATTTTGCAACAATGTACTTAAATGTGAAGACAAATCACTTGTCCAGTTAGTTCCTACAAAAAAGTTAAATTTAAATATATATGGATTTTGATTTCCATTTGTGTTTACCAAGTTTCACATTTCGTCTCGAATTGTTTAACTTCATGCTTGACTTGAGTCGTTTATCAGGTATTGTAGAAGTATTAAATATCATTAACCGACTCTGTAGAGTGTTTGAAACACCATAATTGGGTTTTAGAGTAGAATTCAAACCCTGTACCGGCATGAACATTATGATTTCATAGTGTCATCACACACCAGGAAACACACCATATATAAAACACAATATTTTAACTCGTTAACTCGTTTTCGTTAGGTTAGGGTGAGTTGGGTAGGATGAGATTTGCATAACGAATAACGGCAAATTAGATGGGTATATACTTTTCTCAAGTAGTATTAGACTCTACCATTTATTGAAACATTATTGATGTAAAATGGAAGATGAGAATTTGAAGAACTATCTAATCTCTCTTGTAATTTATAAGCAGTAAAACTCTTGATAAGCATTTTATTATATAATATCCTTGTGGCTTTGTGTTGAAATCATTTTAAATTAATATTTGTTGAGCTTTATTTTTGTTGTGAAATTTTTAAGTATTTTTCCAAGTCAAGCTTGTCATGCGTTTTGACAGTCTTAAATACTTAAGATTAAAATGCCACTTATTTTTTTCTTTAAAAAGTGAATAAATTAAACACTTCTAAATAGGGTTTATAGCAGTGATTTATTAGTCTTGGTATCATATTTTTTCCTTGGCACTTCACCTTCCAATTTTTCAACCTCCTCAAAATAGGGAAATTGTATATGGAGATGCACGAAGCAATGCAGTTCGAACAGTACAATTTTAGGTGCTTTCCTTACGCAAAGACTATGCTAATTTCTGTATCGTTCCAATTTTACTATGCACCGCCGAAGCAAGTTCCGTAGAAATAATAAAAATTGGGCATCTGGAACCTATAATAGGATGACACTCAGGTGAAAACCTCTGCTTTTAGTTCTGTCTTTAGTCCTGCAAGCACAAATAGGGAAGCAAGCCACAAACACACACACACACACACACACACACACACCCTTCACTTACACCCACACAAACGCTATGGGAAGCACGAACACAAACATGGATATCAGATTAACCTACGCATGCGCGCCCCACAGGGAACAATGCCAAACATATAATTCAATGCAGCTTAAATATACATAAGCCCGGGTATTCATCCATAAAGGGAATAAATATTCGTCATTGTTATGGTATTTCCAGTGGATACCATTTACAATGTTGCCTCGAACGGGCGACCCGAAAGGGGCACGACCCGAGGTTGCACGACCCGAGGGTGCACGACCCGAGGGTGCACGACCCGTGGGAGCACGACCCGAGAAGTGCACGAAACGAAATGTGCACGACGTAATAGTAAGAAAGAATATAGGAAGTGGGTCGGGGTTTTTTAGCAATGGAGAAGAATCTTGCCGACGGTACTATAGAAAGCGGGAAGTCAGAATTAGAGAAGATAGATGCGGGTAGATAAAGAAGAAAATAAAGATCGTTGAAGGGATACAAGATAATAATAATATGTCTCCGTCTTAAAGTTTTTTTGGGGGGTAAAAGGCCATATTATGAAGAAAAAATACATTTGAACCGTGGAGCAAATTTGAGTTAAAAACTAAGTAACTTTGGTTAAAAAAAATTATAGATTTTTTGGTTATAGTCTGTATAAAAACTCATTAGATTTTATAAAGTTTTAATGAACTTGATAAAAACGCCGTTTTGTTATTATGATTGTGTTAATGCCCAGATCTTCAACTTAAAAGTTACTCGAAAATCAAATTATCTTTCTGTAAAGACTGAAACTTTTGAACGTTTTGTAAGTTGTTACGTGGACGATTTTATGTATGTACATAAAACCGTTGATAGGTTAAGTAATAATTGTAAATAAGAAGCAATAAGATGCTTATCTTAACATACTAAGAAGGTTAGGTGAGGTCGGTGTTTTCTATGAAGTTTTTCAAGGTAAACTAACACATTCAAAATCGTAGACCAGACCACACACTAGAAGTTGAAGGGACGACGACGTTTCGGCCCGTCCTGGACCATTCCAGGACGGTCCGAATGGTCGTCCTTGAGAATGGTCCAGGACGGGCCGAAACGTCGTCGTCCCTTCAACTTCTAGTGTGTGGTCTAGTCTACATACTTCAGCCACGTTATTGTGACTCATCGCCTGCACATTCACAATCAATTAGTATGTCACATATGCACTTATTAAAGAAGCCAATATTGACCGTAAGCAAGTGCGAGAACGGTCAAGTGCGAGTGTTGCAGAACATGAAACAATGTGTTGTAACTTACAAGTGTGATATGCAACACTTTGCAACTGTTTACGAGGATAGAGACATCTCAGGTTATCATTTCGTTACATTTTTCACCGTTAAGTGAATAACGGTGTCAGGGGCCTGACAGCTGAGTGAACAGCGCTCGGGATCCGTAGTCCTAAGGTTTTGGGTTCGATCCCCGGTGGAGGCGGAAACAAATGGGTAGAGTTTCTTTCACCCTGATGCCCCCTGTTCACCTAACAGTAAATAGGTACCTGGGAGTTAGACAGCTGTTACGGATTATGTTATGTTGTGAATTTATTTACGAGCTTCTAAACGACTTGAGGTCGTCCTCGAACCCAAAGATATTAGTGTTATGCACAATCTAGTCGCGCTTCGGAACTTATACTATTATATAAATGCAAACTGAGCCACTATGGTTAAGGAAAGTTGCACAGGTTTCGTAAGTGAACACTGGAATGCTTGATGATTTATGATGCTGGACACGATCCCTTAACGATCCGTATATCACTTTGGCACAGTGTCTGAATAATCGGATTGAATCCTGGTAGGATTTACATACATACTTGTTGGTCTCGAAGGTTTCGTCACGGCCAGAACCCTCCTGATATTGATGGTCCTTAAGCTTTACAACTAAAATATGTTCTACAAGAACTACCAGCTAAACAAGTTCTTAGCACCTTGAGAACTAAGTCACCCTTAAATGCAGTTAGAGTCTAGAGCTGTTGGATTCCTGGTTCTGGTGGAGGACAAATACTACAGCATTACGCTGCCGAGTTTCCATTTTAAAACTGTTTTCTCGCCTTAAATGTATTCAAATTAACGCTAAGCTCAGTGGAGCAAAGACGCCCCGGTAATCTACACACACGACACGGTGCTCGCCATTCCTTACAGCATTTTGTTGCGACTTCAGTGGTGTTCAGTTTCTTTATCTAAACTACATAGCGTTAGCGAGGTGGGCGTTGATTGTGGTGTTTAGGAAGGTTAGTGTTTTCCTCCGTGGTGTCAGACTATTCAGAATATTTGGTTAGCCGCAGAAACTATAATCTTTATATAAATAATAATAAGAAAATAAAATATGAGGAAAATATAAAGTAAATGTAAAATATAAAGAAAATAAGAAAATAAAAGCATAGAAAGCTTTCACTATAAGATCAACAACGCCAGCAATTAGGTCATATGTTGACCAGACCACACACTAGAAGTTGAAGTAGCGACGACGTTTCGGTCCGTCCTGGACCATTCTCAAGTCGATAGATCGACTTGAGAATGGTCCAGGACGGACCGAAACGTCGTCGTCCCTTCACCTTCTAGTGTGTGGTCTGGTCTACATACTTTAGCCACGTTATTGTGACTCATCGCCTGCATTAGGTCATATTTAAGTACATATACACACTAGGTGGGAACTGCTTATAATGCAACTTTTATATCCAAGACAAGACATAAAAACTGGAAAGAAGAAACGTCTGTTCCCCTTCACGATGAGTCTATTTCACTGCCTGTCCTCATGTCCACACACAAAAAATTCACTGCTTCCACTAATATCTGAGAAATTCACAGCTATAAGAGGATCAAAACCATTTCAGACGTCTTCCCACCAAAGCTGCGTCCTACTTTGACACTAATTGACTTTGACCTTTACGCGCCATCAAAGTCTTCCTCTCATTTTCCTTACTCCTGCCAGAGTCGGAAATAGAAATAAAGCCCTTCGCCCCGAGCCAATCCCAGTACCCGAGGAAAGTTTCTACACTTTTGATTGGCTCAGGATCCTTATCTCTGATATCACGGTCAATCACACGCAGCCACGCTGCCACTCTCTCCTAATTGGTTGATCCCGTCGCGTGACGATACGTGAACCGCAGTTTTATCGACTCAAATTGGCGAAGAAAATAGGAAATGGAAACAAATATCCTACAACCTATTGGAGGCTCCGTCACAGGGGACATGGAGGCTCCGTAACAGGTGACATGGAGGCCCCGTAACAGGTGACAAAGATCTATTAACTTCTTAATAAAATCTAAGCACCTGACATCAGCGCCTCTTTAATATTAGCTATTAGTAAAGTTTTTATTAACATTTATTATTAACCAAAATACGGCCTATTTGCAACTATTGAATAAAAGACGAAAATATAAAAATTTATATAATTTACCGAAGAAAAATGTAAAAACTATGTTGGTTTAATACAAAACACTAACAAATATCTTGACTCAATATTTACAACGTAAAATAATATATATACATTTCTTTTTGCATGTAAATAATACAATATATTGGCGACCCAGTTTTAGGAAAATGTGAGCAAGATTGTCGCCAGAGTATCCATAAGAAAACGAATATTAAAGCATAAATTTAAATGAAATAAAGATATTGCTTGGAGAACTTCAAGGGGCCAATAAAGACTAAGATGTGACTTGATAACGCAACCATTAAGGCAACACTAGACAACTGAAGCTAGAAGATAGCAATAACCGAGGTTACACTAGATAACCCAAACGGAACTATTAGGATAACTTATGTAGGAAAATTTTTCTTGATAAATGTAAATAGCGCAGTTAAATATGACCGTAACAAGAGACAGAGAAAATTTAATGACACAGAGTTGGGAAAACTGCCGAGAGCCACATGACAAAGAAAATGGAAGGAGAGAGAAGCAAACAGAAGGGAGAGAAAGAGAGAAAGAGTGAGAGAGAGAGAGAGGAAGAGACACAAAGGCCCGCAAAGAGGTCATATATACTCCCAGGAGAGAAACAGAGCCTAAGAGGATATATCATCTGCATTATCCAACGCAATCACGGTCTCTCAGAACCATTTAAATACTTATAATCTGCAGAGCAAGTGGCTCTGGAGAGCCGGGGAGGAGGTTATGAGCTCGGCCACCAGCCTCCACCGCTGCCTTTGAACCAAGTACGTCACTGCTCTTCCCTTCTACATTAACCAAGTCTCCCTCGAGGCCCCCAGCACATGATGGCTTGTGTTGGCTGCTCAGGCAGGCCGTGAGGATGGGTAGGGAGGGAGGAAGGATTGGTGCTGAGGTAGGAGGGAGGGGGCGTTCTGGTGTGGTATTGGTGGGGGAGAGCTGATGGAGGGGTGTCAGTGGCCATGTTGATGTCTGGGTATTGCTAGGGTCATTTCTGACGTATGTGGCAGGAAATGCCGTACTTTATAGCGGACGAAATTATGGGGAGAAATCGGCAAGCCTGTATGACTCTATAGCCTTGGAAGAGGGATACAAGGACAAGGAGTTGGGATTCATAATATCAGGATTATCAGGATTCATTTAAAGATCGGCTTCAACCACTTGGACCTTCGGGGAACGAACGCCAACCCTGCAAAAAGCTAGGTCATCGTGGTATTTGCCAGTGGTTATATTTTTATAGCGGTGGGGTGTTAGTGGGCCAACGTGTCATGGATACGAAAGTGTGCCATGTAGAGTGGTAAAGTGTCATGTGGGATGATGATATTGTCATTAGTAGCAGAGCAATTTGCTTGGCTGCCAATTGCGTTTCGGTACTTCCTATCTGTTATTGAATCCACATTGCTCATTTGGCTTCGTACTGCCACAAGTAGCTTGATTTCTAATTGGTAAATAATACAGATTCTAGAGCACTTGCTCAGCACTGCTAGAAAATGTGCACATTTCCCTGCCCCAAATATTACGAAATATCATACTAGAGGTCCGCTGTGTAAACGGTGAACTAAAGAAGTTGCTGTATAAACGAGGCACTTAATATACCTAATAAAACTCGATATATGGTAAGGATCATATTGCCACATAACCTTTATATGACAATAGGTACTTTTTGCTTAAACATAAAACCCAAGTCTCAAACCATTGTCAAATCTTGATTATTTACAACGTATTTGGTTTCCATGTAATAGCACTTACCCAAAAAATATATTCTCCTCACATCAGATTCTCTCTGTGTGTTATCAGGGAAGCTGGAAGCCTACAAAACACTTTGTAAAACTTTCTTCCTGACCAGACTTCTGGAGATACCGAGTGTGGAGAAGGAACGTTCTTGGCTTCCCGGCCAAGAGATTACACCCAGTCTGTTTCTTCTACGGTCCACAGGTCAGGATTTACTAGGATTTAGGATGGGATATCAGGAGGATTTTCCGTTTCCTTGAAAGATATACCTGCGAGAGTCTCTGTTGCTAGTTGTTGAGGAGGGGATTTGGTGACTTAGAAAGACCGTGTTACCAGAAATTAAAATGACCAAGAATTAACATAAATCATTTGAGCACTCTCACACTAGGATACACACGAATATACAGAATCAGTAACAGGCAACTTCCACTTAATTTAAATTGATTAAGCAGTATCCTCCCCCTAGTCTCACGATCTATCGTCTTTGTCCTGCTGACCAGAGGACGGGGGACAAGTTAGGCAACCAAACCATAATGATGCCTCAAGGCTGGAAACCTAATACAACAGGTTATGAATTTAGAGATACTTGCCAGCCTGTCTCGGTTTTAGCGATGCATATTACCAACCCGTTCACATGCTTTATGGGCGTCAATCTGTATACACTTCCACGAAGGAACGACCTGAACGACCTGAACGTGTTCCGATCACGACCTGAACGTGTTCCAGTCACGACCGGAACGTGACTGGAACGTCGGGTCCGGTTGAACGATCGGAACGACAAAGACTAAAGAACTGCCGGATTGGATAGGAACTTGCCCTTATGATTATACTGAAGCCCTTGAATTTAACCGCTTTAGGATTTAACCGCTTTAGGATTTAACCGCTTTAGGATTTAACCGCTTTAGACAACACGGAATCACGAGGAAAAAATGTGTAATCTCTGGCTGCCAGTCTCCAGAAGTTACTGTCCTGTGCTGTATCAATAGGAACACTTGCAAATCAATTCCAAAAGTAAAACTGGCTGTTATTTCATTGCTGTGAATTATTTCAGTCAATTACCGCTCGCCGAACTTATACAACAAGGATAGATCTTTTCAGCGGATTGTGTTTAATATACGAACACATGTAAGATAGTTGTTAAGGTATTTATCGAAGGAATTAATTAAAATTAAAATGCCCAGAGTGTGTGTATGTATATATATATATGTATATATATATATATATCTATGTATATATATATATATATATCTATGTATATATATATATATATATCTATGTATATATATATATATATATATATATATATCTATGTATATATATATATATATATATATATATATATATATATATATATATATATATATATATATATGTATATATATATATGTATATTTTGGTAGCAGTCTTTCCTGTAGACATATATTATTAAATATGACCGAAAAAGTAAGATTAATAATTCTAACACGAATTTTCTCAATGTTTCTTATATTTTTTTCTAGAATTGATTTTTCAGTTACCATCAACAGTGAAAAAAAATATAAGAAACATTGAGAAAATTCGTGTTAGAATTATTAATCTTACTTTTTCGGTCATATTTAATAATATACATTATATACATATATATGTATCTCACATATGTTATTATATATCTCATTCTATATAACATAAAGATGTCTTGGAATATAATGAAGAAAAACCTTTTTGTTTTATTTATTTTGGCAATCCAAGAAGTACCATGAGTTCTGAAGTGGTCCTCAAGGCTAAGACTGCGCTGCCAGGCAAAAGCTCTCATATTCCTTTGTAATCCGGATGAGGAAACTTTCTGGGGGGAAAAAATTATTTTAACTGAAATGGTGAAGAGACAGAGTTTGTAAAGACTCGCGAGAAAAGAGAGACAGACAGACACACACACACACGCACGCACGTGCCTTTTCATTATAACTGTGCCCCAGAGTCATAGCAAACGCCTGAAAGTGCGTTTGCTATCAACACGACAATGGTTATGCCTCGTTATCTTGCCTGTGATCCCATGCAAACAACGAATTTTCGATAACGAAGATCTATCAAGGGACTCTCTATTAGAGAGTCTCCACACACACACACACACACACACACACACACACACACACACACACACACACACATGCGAGATCTGTTCTTAGTTAGCTTCAGCTGTTATGTTAGTGATCAAACAGAAATCCAGAAATATACATAATACGGTGTTTATTACAGGCTCACTCAACACTGGTTATGTGTCCACTCAACACTGGTTATGTATCCACTCAACACTGGTTATGTATCCAGACAACACTCATTATGTGTCCAGATATGACTCGTTATGTATCGAGACGCAAAAACTGTTCACTTCTTCCATAAAGTGGCCACTAACGAATAACTTCGTCGTATGCTTATATGCACTGTTGAGGAGTTGTACTTTGGACTGTTGAAAAGTTGTACTTTGCACTGTTGAAGAGTTGTACTTTGCACTGTTGAAAAGTTGTACTTTGCACTGTTGAAAAGTTGTACTTTGCACTGTTGAAAAGTTGTACTTTGCACTGTTGACCTTGCATTGTACAAAGCACAGTCCACCTGACGAAACTAGGTTTTCGGCGTTGTTGACCAGACCACACACTAGAAATTGAAGGGACGACGACGTTTCGGTCCGTCCTGGACCATTCTCAAGTCGATTGTGATGGGGAGGTAGGGACAGGCATTAAATAGGCAAGAGAGAGCTGAGGAGGAAAGTCAGGTGTAGGGGATAGTAGTAATGAGAACTGCAGCAGGCCTATTGGCCCACACGAGGCAGCTCCTATTATAACCACCGAAGGAGAAAGAACTCTGTTGCAAAGAACGTTGCAAAGAACTGTGTTGACTTTTCCGTCTACGTACATCATTGCTGTTAACATTTTCCCGTTGTTATCGGTCTTGTACCGTCCGGTTGCATTATAATACAGTAGATGAACTCGAGTTTCAGCAATTCAGCTGTATTTTATTAGTGAAATGTTTGTTCCCTTTGACTCTCCTTCACCGAGACGATCAATAATTTTATTTATAGGATCTGGAAACAATTTAACAGATGCTAAAGAAGGCATCCATTACTCTCAGGAGACTATGGAGTTGGGTTCTGGTTGTCGGTCTGGAGTAGCGGGGGGGAGAAGCTGTCACCCATGTAGCAGGTCTCTCTAAGGAGACCGAAAGTCTCTGAACAGATGCTATAAGAATTACCTTAAGAACTCTTATCAGCAGCAGATTTGTAAGCTACACCAATCATTGTGATAATCTTGTCATCCACACTTGGAAATAAAAATGCAAATAAGTCGAAAATTTCAGTTTGGCAGCAGGATGCTGCTTTTGGAAACTTTCCTTATTAAGACCACTCAATAGCCCGGTCGATAGCGCTTCAACCTCACACACGTGGGGTCCACGGTTCGAATCCCCTACAGCCCAGCTGAATGGAACATTGTGATAATCATTTTGCAACACAAAGAAGTTAACTAGTAGCTTGAATGACTGGAATAGAAAAAGATACGACAGATTAGATGAATGAACTCGGGCGCATTATCTCTTGGATAATGTGCCCCAGTTTATTCATAATGAAAGGTAATGATATAATGATTATGACTTATCAGCGTCAGTTCGACGTTGAATGAACGGTGATAACGTTGCTTCGACGTCGAACCGGCGTCATCTTGAGGTTATCTTGAGATGATTTCGGGGCTTTAGTGTCCCCGCGGCCCGGTCCTCGACCAGGCCTCCACCCCCCAGGAAGCAGTCCGTGACAGCTGACTAACACCCAGGTACCTATTTTACTGCTAGGTAACAAGGGCATAGGGTGAAAGAAACTCTGCCCATAGTTTCTCGCCGGCGCCTGGGATCGAACCCAGGATCACAGGATCACAAGTCCAGCGTGCTGTTTGCTCGGCCGACCGTCATGCTTCGATGTTGTGGCCCTCTGGGAAGGAATTAATGTCCAGTGCGACATTTGAATAATCATACAAGCAAGAGGAGTGTGAATTACAGGGGGGAAAATATATTTCAACAAGTGTAGCAAGGGACGTCCAACATTTAAATTACACAGGAAACCGTCGAGATATTCTTGCAAGTCCGCAAGTCCAAACATTTATCTCTGTTCTAAATGAATGAATGACAAACGTAATGCAACTCAAATTTACAACGTCAACAAAGGTGTTGTTTTCAACATTGAAAATACAACTCTAAAAGCAAGATATCTTTGGGAGGAATAAACTAGACCTGAAAACGCCCGGACTCGTTAAAATACGAAAGGCCTGAAATTCTGGGAAAATATGGCAGTAATGAGAAATACGAGTTAAATACCTCTCATGCACTGGGTTAAATTGAGGCGCTAAATAGCAATTCTTGGACTGAACTATCTCCGGACGTCAGACCTAATGCCATGCTCACACTCCTAGCTGGAGCCATGTGCATTTATACGAGCTTGCAAAAACAACATTTGCAAACACTGTCAGTGAGTATTCGCGGAAAAGATTTATAATCAAGGTGTTTGATGCAGTTCAACATTCTCGAACAACAAACTCGAGGCTCCTCTAGCGTTAAAATCCCAGCTAAAATCCCAAAGCATTAAGTGTACCTGCGTTTGGGCAATGCCATTCTTCAAATATTACCGTTTCAAATACATGTGACTATTTACTTATACTGTTAAGGCTTAAATATATTTGCACTCTCTGAACGGGAAACTTGAAACATTTAAATATGCAAAGCAATTTGCCAGGAGAGCTGGCGTTATATACATTAAGCGCAGACATAGAAACATTAAAAAAGTGATACAGATGCTGATGAACTTGACGAAAGAAGATTTTGTGCAACAAATTAGTCACACAACTTATCCTTATATTAATAATAAACAAAATTTTAATACATAAAACTAACACACTATAGCATCACCGTGAGTTTAGTCTCAAGAAAAACGATAAAGTATTCACATAATCACAAGATGAGCAGAGCCCCAACCATTTGGACCGGACGGTAGAGCGACGGTCTCGCTTCATGCAGGTCGACGTTCAATCCCCGACCGTCTTAAGTGGTTTGACATCATTCCTTCCCCCGTCCTATCCCAGAGCCTTATCCTGACCCCCTTCCCAGTGCTATATCATCGTAATGGCTTGGCACTTTCTTCTGATAAATCCCTCTTCCCCCTCGTAACAAGAGCAAAGAGAAAGAATCGCGGGACAAAATCCCTAAGTGAATTATTTCGTCGAGTTAAATCCTGGGAGCGCGACGTGGATTAGTAGAGGGGGATTTACGTTCAGTAACAAGAGAATGAATAGGTGCTGTAAACAAAGAACAAAGAAGATACTGATAATATTAGTGAGAAAATCCGTAGGACCAGTGATTAGGGTTCGAACCTGTGCCGTGAATGTGGATGAGGTTCAAACCGTCATCTCTGCTCCTACGGATTTTCAATGATCTGTTGTTTAAGATTCGCTACTTGGAGCAAAAAGTTCCAAGCAGCACGGGCTATGGTGAGCCCGTATTATTTTTTTTCCAATGATCATTGATGCAGTCACGTAAGTGTGATTACTCTCTGTGTGTGGATAATATTAGTTTAGATATGGAGAAGAGAATAGCGAGTAGAAGTAGATAGTGAGGCGGGCGCGAGGGACGGGTAGATGTAGATAAATATATATATAAAGTTATCGAGGGAGAAGAGAAGAGAACTATCAGGCGAAAACGCCAAGGCATTTGACTATATAGCAGTAGGAAGGGATGAGGATTTGGGATGGGATGGAGGGGAGGGGGGTGGGGGGAGGAATGGTACCCAACCACTTGGACAGTTGGGAATTGAACGTTGACCAGTATGACGCGAGACCGTCTGTCTTCCGTCCACCCCGAGGGACAGGGGGACGGGAAGAGGGGACAGGAAGAGTATATATATATATCTGCTAGAACCGGTATGCTAGTGAGAAGAAACTTCTTAGCGTTTAACGAGGACATTGAACTCCTTACTGAATGTCTCGTGCAAATTGGCCGAAGCATGTATATCTTTAAGCAGCATCTCACACTTGACAACCAAGGCAGGAAGACACCAGTTGTCAAGAATGATCACCTTTCTCTCTCTTGACTGACCTGCACTCCATTATTTCCTCAACCTTCCTCGTCAAGGCTAAATGACCCTGGAGGTTTCTCCATTTGAACCTTGATTCGTTCTGGCTAAGCCGTAACTTTTCAGGAGAAGCAACAATGCATGAGGCATCCCGGCAGCCATACGGTTAGGCGCAAGGTTAAATTTTAAAAAACTCTCCATCTAACGTTTTAGACTTATTCAGTCATCGCCTCATTCAATAATTACATTTTGGAACATTCAGATTCACATGTAAAATGAATATCCGTCTCACTGTGGGCTTCAAACTTATCCCTGTAAATTATATATATATATATATATATATATATATATATATATATATATATATATATATATATATATATATATATATATATATATATATATAATAATAATATATATATATATATATATATATGTCGTACCTAGTAGCCAGAACGCACTTCTCAGCCTACTATGCAAGGCCCGATTTGCCTAATAAGCCAAGTTTTCATGAATTAATGTTTTTTCGACTACCTAACCTAACCTAACCT